>NC_090648.1:391020664-391270900 GCF_040937935.1 Hyperolius riggenbachi
CATTGTTTCCGCTGCTCTACTGAACATTCCCAACAAGTTTGGTGTTTCTAACTTTTAAAGGGGCTTTGCTATTAACCGCTAAAGTCGGTGGGTGTTTAATTT
This sequence comes from Hyperolius riggenbachi, assembly GCF_040937935.1. Taxonomy (NCBI): domain Eukaryota; kingdom Metazoa; phylum Chordata; class Amphibia; order Anura; family Hyperoliidae; genus Hyperolius; species Hyperolius riggenbachi. Next base: position 391,020,767 of record NC_090648.1, read on the forward strand.
TCCCATGGTCAGAAGGAGATCTTTAAAATCAATTTTCTCAAAAACTATAAGGTCTTTTTGAATTTTTCCCCCTCTTGTAGTCACTGAAAAAACTCAGGTGTTAGACACCTTGAAACATCTTTTCCATCACTTTTGTGGCCAGCATAAATGTTTCTAGTTTTCAAAGCTTGCATCCCCATTGAAGTCTATTGCGGTTTGCAAAAGTTCACGTGAACTGAACCTTTTGCGGAAGTTCGCGAACCTAAATTCGGAGGTTCGGGCAATCTCTACTCATAGGTAGCCAGACCTGTCCCTACTACCCCCAGTAACTCATAGGTAGCCAGACCTCTCCCCCTCCCCCCAGTAACTCACAGGTAGCCAGACCTCTCCCCCCTCCCCCAGTAACTTATAGGTAGCCAGACCTCTCCCCCCAGTAACTCATATGTAGGCAGACCTGCCCCCCCCCCCATTTAAATATATCAGTAGCAGAAGAAGTTGAATTAATAAGAATGTGGGATGCACCTTAATAGCTGGGACACCGATAAAAATAACAGCAACAATTTTTTTTTCTTCAGTGCTCCCTGACACTGGGAACACTGCTGTCTATCAGGAATAGAAGGAGGTAAATTAATGAAAATGTATGGTGCACCCTAAAGATGGGGACACCAGTAAACAAAATTAACCGGTTACTATACCTTAGAATGCGTCCTGTGCAGGACGTATAGCTCCCGCTGTCTCCCCACCTGCCTGCACCTGTCACCCTCACCTAGGCTGGCACCCGGTGCAGCCATGGGTGCACCAGGTGCCAGGCTAGGTGAGGGTGACAGGTGAGGAGGACAGCGGGAGATGGTACTATGCGCCGGCAGGACGCATTCTAAGGTATAGTGTAGTTAATTGCCATGGGAGATCTTCAATCAACTTAATTGAAGATCGCAGGATTTGAGGATACTGTATACGTTGGATCGTTTACCGAGGATATAGGCGTGGGAACATTTTTTTAAAGGTACAGGTAAGTATTTCTGGTTAATTTAGAATACTAAAATACTTTTCTCGTGGTTGTGTTTTTATTTCATTTAACCCTTTGTGGAAATGGGTAAGGGGTACTTTGTACCCCAATACTCATTTCTCCTGGGAGGGTGTGGGCATATTTCTTAAAGGGGACTCCCAGATGCCACCATGGACCCCCTCCCAGGGAGTTGTCGCCGTCAGCCATCGCCCTTTGAAAAAATGTGAGATTTTGGTAAGTGAAATAGGAGGCCCAATGAAAGCCTATGGGGGATTTTAGCACATTTGCACCCTCGTAACTCTTGTTTGCAGAGATGTAGGGAACCCAAAATTGGAGTGAAAGTACAACAATATGCCTTCTACCTGCATGGGACATGTCGTGAGATTCAGACTTTGCTAATGGCCATGGCTGTGATTTATGTTCGTCAGAATCTCCACCATTAACATTGCCAAAATAAACAGGTTTTTGTGACCCTAGGCTATGACCTCTTTGGCCTAGGGGCCCAAAACTCACCAGTCATGATCCCCCTAAGAGTCCCTACAATGCTAGAAAATGTTCCACTGCTGAGCCATCGCCCTTTGAAAAGATGAGAGATTTTTGAATGTGAAATAGGGAGCCCAATAAAAGCCAATGGCAAAATTGAGCACTTTTGCACCCCTATAACTCTGGTTGGTTATCACCCGCTGACTTAGCAATAGCAAAGGCCCCTTACATCCTAGCAGCACCAAATTTGCAGGATATGTTAAAAAGATAGCAGGAAACAATATTTAAAGGACTTCCGAGGCCACAAATGTGAAAAAAGTTAAATTCCAGATCCATGGAGGACCCCATCCGCGCCCTCGCGTTCAATGCAGATCCGTTATATTTTTCTTTCCAATATATTTTTTTAAAGGACTTCCGAGGCCACAAGTATGAAAAAAGTTAAATACCTTTTCATATATCCAGATCCATGGAGAACGCCATCCGCGCCGTCCCGTTCATTCCGCCATGGCTCTCACAGTAATACCGGCCCCCTCCGAACGGGTCGGGTTCTCATTCCCCCTCAATATGGCCGCCACAGATTGCCGCAGCTGCACAGTCCGCATAGACGTGATTGCGGCTGCGCAGCTCTAGGGCCTCCTCCCGATGCGTCCGATGTATTCACGCATATTGATGATGCGTCGGGAGAAGGCCTTAGAGCCGCAATCGCGTCTATGCAGACTGCGCACCCGCAGCAATCTGTGGCAGCCATGTTGAGGGGGGAATGAGAATCCTGACCCCTTTGGAGGGGCCGGTATTACGGCAGGTGCCATGGCGGAATGAATGGGAGGGCGCGGATGGCGTCCTCCATGGATCTGGATTATGAAATGGTATTTAACTTTTTTCATACTTGTGGCCTCGGAAGTCCTTTAAAAAAAATATTTTTTTTAAACTTATTTTTATGTGCTGAGTGTGGGAAATCTGAAAAAAATGGTGTGGGGTCCCCCCTCATGAGCCTCTGTAACCCCTTGTCCCCCATGCAGGCTTGGTTAGCCAGAATGCGGAGCCCTGGACGACTGGGGCTTTGCACCCTGAGCTATACCAGCACGCATGGTCCATGGTATGGGGGGGCTCTGGGGGCTCTGGGCGGACAAACCTCCCCCCCGGAGCCCTTGTCCAATTCATGGACAAGGGGCTCATCCCTATCTCCCATGCCCCAGGAGGAGGTGGGTGTCGACGACTCCCTGGGGGGAGGGGGGTCATGGTGGCCTCTGGGAGTCCCCTTTAAGAAGGGGACCCCAGATGCCTACACCCTCCCAGGAGAAATGAGTATTGGGGTACAAAGTACCCCTTACCCATTTCCACAAAGGGTTAAATGAAATAAAAACACAACCACGAGAAAAGTATTTTAGTATTCTAAATTAACCAGAAATACTTACCTGTACCTTTAAAAAAATGTTCCCACGCCCATATCCTCGGTAAATGATCCAACGTATACAGTATCCAATTAAGTTGATTGAAGATCTCCCACGGCAATTAACTGTACTATACCTTACAATGCGTCCTGCCGACCCATAGCGCCGGCTCCCGTCGTCCTCCCCGCCTCCTCACCTGTCACCCTCACCTAGCCTGGCACCTGGTGCACCCATAGGTGCACCGGGTGCCAGCCTAGGTGAGGGGTGACAGGTGAAGGCAGTGGGGACTGGGGAGAGACAGCGGGAGCCGGCGCTATATACGTCCGCACAGGACGCATTCTAAGCTATAGTAACCGGCTCATCAATGAGCCAGTTCTTTTTGTATTGAATCGAATGAATCATTAACTAAGAAACTATGCATACAAAACTACGCATAAGCGTAAGCTACGCCTATTCCGGAAACAACGCCTGCCAACTCAACTACGTTGAAGAGCGTAATGTGCGAAGTACACGTAGTGTACGCCTAGCGGCATGTGTCTACGCGTTACTACGCAAGAAAAACTACATGTGCAAAGCTACGCATAATATGTACTAAGTACGCGTAGCAAACGTAGCTACGAAGTTCGGCAGAATATGCGGAATACTACGACGATGCATATTTCATCAACTACGATGCGTAGATTAGCATAGGCGTAGTTTCTGCTCAACCCTGTTCTGCACTACGATGACAATTATGCAAGGAGAATCATTTTCAAAAGTACCAAAGCAGGTCTGTAACTGCGGGATCTCATAATTTTGCACTGTGCTGAGCTGTCCATCTGACACTCCATCTCGGTACACCACAATCTTCTCTAGCAGTGCATGAATTACCTTGTAGTATTTCTGGACAGCGGCCACAAGGTACAGCTTTAAACCAACCATACTATCCTGATGTGGTCGCTGAAAGATTACACAGAAGTAGCACCGGGCCAGGAAATAATTTATGCTGGCCATACAACAGTCTGTCACTCTTACAAAAGTCTGTCACTAAACGAGAACTCCGGCCGGCATCATGGTAGATCCATTCCAATCACCATCAAAATTTTCAGGGGAATGTCCACTCCCCACAGCTCTCCTTTAAGCTTGCAATTTAACTGCAGCTAAATTTTCTGTGCGATGCTTCTCAGTTCTGTTGGATTAGAGATTGCTTTCACATTCACAACTTGAGAAGGCACAAGTGTTTGTACACAGCACAAGTTCTTTATGGCACCATACAAGTCAGCGCTCGTTGGCATATTGGCTCTGGAATTACCACAGTTATTAAAGTAACATATCAAGAAAAAAAATAACAAAGTAGAATTTTATAAATAACTTTTCAATTTTCAATTAATCAAAAACAAACAACATATTTTTCAATTTTAATCATCATCGCCTGCACTCTCGCCAACGTGCGCATGAGCATGACCATTATTACACAAACCTTGCCGCCGAGGGGACTGACATTTTATGCCCTGAGAGTTTTAACTAATGACAACCCGGCTCTTTGCGGTGGTGCGTTACCAGTTAGTTTGGCCTGTCTGTGTGAAGCAGTACACTACTTACACTACCTTATCGATGTATACACAAACAAGATGTTTTAAAGTGCTTTATGCCTCCAATTTAGCAATGCAATGTGATTTCTGCCCCTTAGGGATTGTAACTGTACTCTGCATCAAATACGTAATATTCCCAGGGACTTTTCGCATGTATGCCATTCCTGCATGCCCCCTTGAAACAACTTCCCCATCAGAAATAGTCCCTGTATGTTTTCATATTCGCCTGCTCATTCAAGTCCATGGCGGTTCGCCCGGTTTGCGCAAACTCAAACTTTTGCAGAAGTTTGCATTCGCAGTTTGTGAACCCAAAATCTGAAGTTTGAGCCATCTCTATTCTAGAGGAGGACAAGAGAAGTTCCTGTGCAGGGATTGTGGTTGGGTTGGTATCTGGAAACTAGTGAGGAGATGTACAGGGGAGAGAGATTGTGGAGAGCTTTGTAGGTTAGGGTTAAGAGTTTAAATGTAATCCTCTCAGTAATTGACAACCAATGAAGGGCTTGACAGAGAGGAGCAGCAGAGGAAGCCAGAGAAGAGAGAGGAAGCCAGAGAAGAGAGAGGTTTCCCTGCACTTACTCTGCAGTGGAGGGGAGAGCACGGAGCGTGGCCCGGGGAAGAGAAACGCAGGGAGAAGTCGGGCTGCCCTCCCCGCAGCTGAGTCCCAATGAGGCCATGGCTCCCCCTTCCATTAAGGGGGGGGCACCTACCTATCTAACCTATATTGTGGGCACCTACCTATCTCACCTATACTGGGGGCACCTACCTATCTAACATATACTAAGGGCTCCTACCTATCTAACCTCTACTGCGGGCACCTACCTATCTAGCCTATACTGGGGCTCCTACTTATCTAACTTACATGATTGTAGCGCAATAACAGAACAACGGTGACTGTCCAGTTGATCGAATTTGGTCTGTTGAATGAAGCAATGACAGCAATGACCTTATTATCTTGGGTGGGCCCCCAACGCACTCATATAGGTTATTGCTTCATTGTGAAATGCAAGCCCCTTCACCGCAGCAAGGTAACAATCACAAAGGGGAATTGACACATGTACATGCCTTTTGTTTTGTTGGTGTTGCAGCCACAGTGCAGAAAAATTAGGTATATACAGTACACACACCAGAAAAAATATTTTTTTGGGTAGCGGCCACTGCTAGCAGTGGCCGCTACTAGCAGTGGCCTTAAACATTCAGGAATCCATCTGGAGTCCTGGACCCTGTCGGTGGTGGCGGGGAAGGCAGTCAAGCAGCCGGCAGGCAGAGATGCTGTGTGGGGACTGGCTTAGTCTTTGGGCAGGCAGTAATGGGGCGTGCAGGCAGAGATGCTCTGTGGGGACTGACTTAGTCTTCGGGCAGGCAGTCACAGGGCATGCAGGCAGAGGTGCCGTGTGGGGACTGAATTAGTCTTTGGGCAGGCAGTAGCCCTCCAGGATCCATGCCTCATTCATTTTAATAAAGGTGAGGTGCTGAACACTTTGACGTACAGTGGCTTGCAAACGTATTCGGCCCCAGTTTTCCACATTTTGTCACATTACTGCCACATGAAAGACTGCCACAATAATTCCACATGAAAGACCAATACAAAGTGGTATACACGTGAGAAGTGGAACGAAAATCATACATGATTCCAAACATTTTTTACAAATCAATAACTGCAAACTGGGGTGTGTGTAATTATTCACCCCCCTTTGGTCTGAGTGCAGTCAATTGCCCATAGACATTGCCTGATGAGTGCTAATGACTAAATAGAGTGCACCTTTGTGTAATCTAATGTCAGTACAAATACAGCTGCTCTGTGATGGCCTCAGAGTTTGTCTAAGAGAATCTTGGGAGCAACAACACCATGAAGTCCAAAGAACACACCAAAGAACCAAGCCTTTGTTGATTCTGAGCCAGCTGGTAATTTTATTGATTCTGACTTTGCTGCTAAATTGGGGATTCCGGCTTTGTCTTTACAAAACAAACTTTATGTCACTGCCATTGATGAGTCTCCACTTCAGGGTAATCAGCCTATTACTATCACTCCTGAGGTCTCTCTACAGGTTGGAGTGTTGCACTTCGAGAAACTGCAGTTTTATATACTTAGAATGCCCTCCAGCTCCTTGGTTCTGGGTCTCCCGTGGCTGCAGACGCATAATCCTCACATCAACTGGTGTTCTGGTCAGCTTACCAATTGGTCTTCTCATTGTGTTGAAAATTGTTTAAAAAGTATTCCTGTGCATAGCATTGAGGTTGAAGCTGATAAATTACCTCACCCTTATAGACCATTTGCTGATGTGTTTTCTCCTCAATCTGCTGATAAATTGCCTCCTCATCGACCTTATAACTGTCCAATTGATTTGCTGCATGATACTATGCCTTCTCCAGGACATCTGTACAATCTCTCTGGTCCTTAAAAACAAGCCATGAAAGAGTATATCAGAGAGAACTTAGACAATGGCTTTATCCGACCATCCACTTCCACCGCCGAGGCGGGGTTCTTCTTTGTAGAGAAGAAAGATGGTGGATTACGTTCATGCATAGATTACAGGAGTTTGAATATGATCACAATAAAAAACAGATACCCCTTTCCTTTGATCGATGATTTATTTGCCCAAGTGTCGGGGGCAAGGATCTTTTCAAAATTGGACCTGAGGGGAGCCTATAATTTGATCAGAATACGGCAAGGTGATGAATGGAAGACGGCTTTTAACACTCAGGATGGGCATTACGAATACTTGGTGATGCCCTTCGGTCTCTGTAATGCTCCAGTTGTCTTTCAGGACTTTGTCAATTATATTTTCAGAGATTTTTTGGGCAAATTTCTTGTAGTCTATATGGATGACATTTTGATCTACTCTAATTCCCTATCAGAACTTCGGGAACATGTCATTTTGGTGCTTCAGAAATTAAGAGAATGAATTCTCTGTTCACCAAACTGGAGAAGTGCCGTTCCTAGGGTATGTAATTTCTGATTCTGGTTTGTCCATGGATCAGAAGAATTGTCTGCAGTCTTGGATTGACCACAGCCTAGAGGTCTCAAAGCTTTGCAGCGATTTCTGGGTTTCGCAAACTATTTTCCACCCTGGTCGCACCATTGACAGACTTGACCAAGAAGGGAGCCGACCCCACTAATTGGTCGCCTCAGGCCTGTGAAGCTTTTTCCACTCTCAAAATGGCTTTCTGTTCTGCTTCTATTCTGACACATCCTGATATTCTACGGCCCTTTTGTGTGGTGGTGGACGCTTCTGAAGTGGGTGTAGGGGCAGCTCTCTCACAATATTCCGGTCAGACAGAACACTTGCATCCTTGTGCCTTCTTCTCTAATACATTTTCCCCTGCCGAACACAATTATGATATTGGCAATAAGGAACTCCTGGCAGTCAAAATGGCCTTTGAGGAGTGGAGACATTGGTTGGAGGGGGCTGAACATCCAGTCACTGTGGACACTAATCATAAAAATCTGGAGTACATCAAGGGTGCTAAAAGACTCAATTTCAGGCGGGCACATTTGGCAATTTTTTTTCTCGCTTCACCTTTACCATCACATAAAAGCCTGGTAGCAAGAATGTGAAAGCCGATACCTTGTCTGGGTGCTTTGATCCTGAGTTCTCACAGTCTGTGCCTCCTATCTCCATATTGCCTGGCCACTGTGTGGTTGCTGCCACTGAAACTCAGAAACGTCCTGCTCTGTCTGAGTCTTTGTGTTTGTTTCAAAAGGACAGTCCACCAGAGAAACCTTCGGGCATACTGTAATGTGCCTATTTATCTTTGAGTACAGGTCCTCCAACAGTTTCATGACACTAAGCTGGCAGGACACCCTGGTGAGACCAAGACCTGGGAACTGTTGGCACGCCATGTATGGTGACCAACTATTAGGAAGGACTATAAAGCCTTTGTCGGTGCGTGTGGTGTCTGTGCTAGGAGTAAGGTTTCCAGGAAGGCTCCTAGGGGAAACCTCAAGCCTTTACCCATTCCACAGATCCCATGGACCCATCTCTCTATGGATTTCATTGTCGATTTACTCTCCTCCGGCGGCAAGAGCGTAATCTGGGTAATTGTGGACAGATTCAGCAAAATGGCACACTTTGTCCCTTTGTGTAAATTACTCTCAGCCAAGGAGTTGGCAGACTTGTTTGTGGAACATGTGTTTCGTTTACATGGTATCCCAGAGAATATTGTTTCCGATAGAGGGGTCCAGTTTGTCTCTCAATTTTGGCGAGCATTCTGTTCCCAGTTGGGGATCTCATTGTCCTTTTCATCAGGTTTCCACCCTGAGACCAATGGTCAGACCGAAAGAACCAACCAATCCCTGGAGCAATATTTCCGATGTTTCGTGTCTGAATGCCAGGAAAGCTGGCTGCAATTTCTACCTTTTGCTGAATTTGCATTCAACAACCTTCCAAGTTCTTCTGCCAAGTTGTCACTCTTTCAGGTGGTTACTAGCCGGAGTCCTAAGTTCTCCTCATTTTCCAGTCCACATTTCATTTATCCGGCTTTGGAAGATTGGATTTCTCATATGCAGTCAGTCTGGTCTCAGGTGAGGCAAAATTTGCAAAAGGAGGTTTCTCAACAAAATCATCATGCTGATTATCATTGAACCCCTGAGTGGGAATTTACACCTGGGGATCTTGTTTGGGTTTCGACTCGTAACATTCCTCTGCGCCAGCCTTCTGCCAAGCTGGGGGCCAGGTACATTGGCCCTTATCCTGTTTCAGAAAAAAATATTGAAGTTGTTTATCAAGTAACCTTGCCCCAATCTATGAGGGGAGTAAGTTCTTTTCATGTGTCTTTATTGAAGCCGGCAGCCAATGTTTCACTGTCATCTGCCCCTCCACCTCCGATTGAGGTGGATGGTGAAGCTGAGTATGAGGTGGAAAGGATTCTCGACTCTCGGAAATTTCGTAACTCTCTGCAGTACTTGGTGGACTGGAAAGGTTATGGGCCTAAGGAGAAGAGTTGGGTTCCAGCACGTCAGGTTCATGCCGACGATTTAGTTCGGGAATTTCATTGTCAACATCCTGATAAGCCAGGTAGGGAGTGTCCGGAGTCCACCCTTCGAGGCGGGGGGATAATGCAACAAACTTATCTGGTGTTGTCTCCGGAGGCTGCTCTGACAATGTTGAGCAGCTGCAGGAAGCTTCCTCTTCCTCTTTGTTCAGACGCATCCCCTGTAGATGTGAGTGAGCGTGTTGTTTCTGGCAGTCTCCCTAGGAGGACGCGCGCAGCTCAGAGCTGCCTTTATAGGTTAAGGAGGCGTGTCTCAGGTGTGTCAGCTGATTCCTGCGGTCAGCTGACACTTGCTGCAGGGATGTTGCTGATTGGTCTAATTTTCCTGGGGGCTTGGTGTGTGATCTATTCCTTCTATATAAGCCCTGGGCATTCAGTTACTCGCTGTCCGTTATAGCTGTCAGTTCGCTGATCGCTAGGGCCTTGCATCTCTGTGCTTAGTCTAGTTAGTTTATTGAGCTATATATATATATATATATGCAGACACTGCATATATATATATATATATATATATATATATATATATATATATATATATATATATATATATATATACAGTGGCGTAGCTAAGGAGCTGTGGGCCCCGATGCAAGTTTTACAATGGGGCCCCCCCAAGCACTCTATACATAACAATTGATACGGCGCACCAAAACCTGCCAATGGCAACTACAGTGTCAGAGGTGCAGGAAGGGGATGGGGAACAGTTTGTTAATAATTACTACTATTCAAAGTATCTATAGAAGTGATTATTACCAGCACAGGACCAATAGAAAGCTGATACTGCAGTTGATGAAACCCTCTGGCCCAAGGGCCCCGATGCGGTCGCAACCTCTGCAACCCCTATTGCTATGCCCCTGATGCTACAGTCACAGTTACTGAAATGCAAAGTGTGAAACGAAGTAATTTTTGCTTCCAAATCGCCTCTGATAAAAACCAGTGGCTGATAATAGATATTCTTATAGCTCTACCCAAACCTACATCACACCCAAAAACCACCACTACGGAACGGATCATTTGACTGCCCATATTTAAGTATAAGTAAATACCATCTATAACCAGATATGCCCGATATAAATAGTGGAGGCAGTCAGGCAGATTTTGCAGTAGTGGTAATGGGACACATCTCGAGTACCCCCGAATAGTTTTTATTGGAAGGGTGCAGCTATTCTGACATGAGGACAGTCAGTGACATGGCTATGTACTCTGTAAAGTGCTGCAGAAGATGTCAGAGCTGCACTCACCTAAAAGATTATTAGGAACACCTGTTCCAATTTCTCATTAATGCAATTATCTAATCAACCAATTAAATGGCAGCTGCTTCAATGTATTTAAGGGGGGTCCTGGTAAAGACCATCTCCTGAACTCCAAACTGAATGTCAGAATGGGGAAGAAAGGTGATTTAAAGAGACTCTGAAGCGAGTGAGCTAGGAATTGATTCGTGTAAAGCACCTTACGTAATGCCAAAACGCCGCTATCTTGCGGCAAAACGAGAGGTCTTCACCCCCAAATCCCCCATGCAAAATCCACGACTTTCTTGGTCATGGATTTTGCTCTTCCTGGAGGCAGAGCTATGAGCTGTAGCTCTGCCGCCATGCGCATCAATCACCGCACAGATCTCCGCCTCTACCCCGCCCCTCTCTGTGAAGGAAAAGTGAGAGGGGTGGGGAGAGCCGGCGATCAGCTGGGATTGACACGCTGAGAGGCAGAGCTACTGGCATTAGCTCTGCCTTAAGCAGGAAATGCTCCCCGGACCTAGAAGAGGGGATTTGGGGGCTAAAGACCCCTCGTTTTGCCGCAGGATAGCGGCGTTTTAGCACTATGTAAGGTGCTTTACACAAATCAACTCCTAGCTCACTCGCTTCAGTCTCTTTAACCTGCCTGGCGGTATGGACGAGCTCAGCTCGTCCATTACCGCTGGAGGCTGCCGCTCAGGCCCTGCTTAGCCGATTTTCATCAAATAAAAAGGAGCACACGCAGCCGGCACTTTGCCAGCCGCGTGTGCTACCTGATTACCGCCGCAGTGCGGCAATGCGCCGCGTGCAGCGGCGAAAGAGGGTCCCCCCAGCCGCCCGAACCCAGCACAGCCGGACCAAACAGTTCCGGCCAGCGCTAAGGGCTGGATCGGAGGCGGCTGACGTCAGGACGTCGGCTGACGTCCATGACGTCACTCCGCTCGTCGCCATGGTGACGAAGAAAGCAAAACAAGAAGGGCCGCTCATCGTGGCCTTTCTTGTTACTTCTGATCGCCTCGAGGTGATCAGAAGTACGCATTAGGAGCACCCTCTAGTGGGCTTTCATGCAGCCAACTTTATAAATATATAATATAGTACAGATTAGATTGCTGCAGCCTACAGAAGATGTCTGAGCTATATAAATACATACAAATAGAATAGTACGACATCAGACTATGACTATGGTAGGATTAGACTGTGAGCTCATCTGAGGACAGTCACTAACATGACTATGTACTCTGTAAAGTGCTGCAGAAGATGTCAGTGCTACATAAATACATAATTATAATATGGTAGGACATTAGACTATGACTATGGTAGGATTAGAGTGTGAGATCCTCTGAGGACAATCAGTGACATGACTATGTACTCTGTAATGTGCTGCAGGAGATGGCAGTGCTATATAAATACAAAATAATAATATGGTAGGACATTAGACTATGACTATGGTAGGATTAGATTGTGAGCTCCTCTGAGGACAGTCAGTGACATGACTATGTACTCTGTAAAGTGCTGCAGGAGATGTCAGTGCTATATAAATACATAATAATAATATGGTAGGACATTACACTATGACTATGGTAGGATTAGATTGGGAGCTCCTCTGAGGACAGTCAGTGACATGACTATGTACTCTGTAATGTGCTGCAGAAGATGCCAGTGCTATAAAATTTAAATAAATGATAATTAAATAATTTAAATGATAATATTCCAACATTTAGAATGAGCTGTTGCTTTTTTTAAAAGGGGTGGGGAGGCACAGGGGAAATGAGGATAAGGAGGATCGAGGAGGGTGGGAGAGAGATAAAGAAACATTGGAGAGTGGACAGAGTAGAGGGTGGGCTGGAAGACAGTGAGGTGGCCATACATAAGGCAAATCAGTGCTGCTAAGAGCAAGCCCAATTGACGTTGTGACCAATTTTAGGCCGAAATTGGTTGCATGTATGGATCGGACCTGCTGCAAGATGTAGGGCTGGCAATGCTCGATCAGGTGCACGGTAGTAACGGCGTGCAATATCAGGATGAGGGAAGAAACCCCCTGAGCTGTCCCCCATTGTAAAATGTGCCCCCTCACCCGCAGCCCTGTGCAGCATATATTACCTGTCAGTGTCTACCATCGGCTTCGGGCTCCATCCTCATACACGCGTCCCACCCGTGCCCACGTATATGCCAGCAACCACACGGGGCGTTCGTTTGAAGCCAGCGACGGACACCAACAGGTAAAGTATACTGCGCGGGCTACGGGGGAAGGGCGAGAGAGAGGGAATCGGAGAGACAGGGTCACAAAGCTGATTCCTGACAAATTTCATGCTGAAATCTATCGAGAATCGCCTGGGCAGCCGGCAGATCTCTCTCTGATCAGAGAGAGATCTGTCTCTTGGTCGATATGCCCATGTATGGGCACCTTAATAAAATCAACAGGGACTGTGTGGAAGAGAGAGAGAGGCATGTGAATGGGGAGGGAGATAGATGTGGGAAAGAGAAGGGGGACATTAGAAAGAAGGGAAGATAAAAAGGTAGAAGAGAGCTTGGGGGGAGATGGCTCACTAGTGCTCCAGTCTTTAACTCTCTGGTTTAGCTGGGAGTGGGACATGCATAACAAGCTATTACACTGTCACTGTGACTGAGAAGGAAGAGAGGGTGAGGGGGTCAGGGGGACAGGCAGAGCTGTCACTGTGACTGAGAAGGGAGAGAGGGGGTCAGGGGGACAGGCAGAGCTGTCACTGTGACTGAGAAGGGAGAGAGGGGGAGAGGGTCAGGGGGACAGGCAGAGCTGTCGCTGTGACTGAGAGGGGGAGGGGGTAAGGGGGACAGGCAGAGCTGTCACTGTGACTGAGAAGGGAGAGAGGGGGAGAGGGTCAGGGGGACAGGCAGAGCTGTCACTGTGACTGAGAGGGGGAGGGGGTAAGGGGGACAGGCCGAGCTGTCGCTGTGACTGAGAGGGGGAGGGGGTAAGGGGGACAGGCAGAGCTGTTGCTGTGAGAGTGGAATAGGAGGAAAAACCTATGATGTCATCAAGAGTTCATATACTGGGAACCAATGCAGTGTGAAAGTAGATGGGAAGAGAAGTGCGTTCTTCAAGCAGGGTCGAGGAGTCAGGCAGGGCTGCAGTCTGAGCCCAACACTCTTTAACATATACATTAACCAACTGGCTGTAGCCCTGGAATCCTTCCCAGCTCCAGGCCTCCTCCTGCATGACCGTGAGGTGAAGTTCCTGCTGTATGCAGATGACCTTGTGCTGCTCTCCCCAACAGAGAAAGGACTACAGGACAGCCTGTCAGTATTGGAGACTTTCTGTACCACATGGGCACTGCCCATCAACCCAAAGAAGACAAAAGTGATGGTGTTCCAGAGGAAGAATGGAAATAAAACCCCTACCTCCTCATTTATATTAAATGGCTCCCCACTGGTGTCCACTAACAGCTACACCTACCTGGGGCTGGAGATCAACCAATCAGGAAGCTTTAAACCAGCAGTACAGGCCCTGAAAGACAAAGCCCGCAGAACATTTTATGCCATCAGAAGACAGCTTTACCACCTAAAACCACCAGTGAGAGTGTGGGCAAAGATATTCGACAGCATCATCACCCCAATCCTGCTCTATAGCAGTGAGGTATGGGGCCCGGTCACCTACCCTGACCAATCAAAATGGGACTCCAGCCCAACAGAAATCTTCCATCTAGAGTTCTGCAAGTATCTCCTCCAAGTCCATCGAAGCACTTCAAACTCAGCTTGCCGGGCAGAGCTAGGCAGGTTCCCACTATGGCTTACTATCCAGCAGAGGGCACTCTCATACTGGGCGCATATACAGAGCAGCAACCCCAGCACTTACCACCATAAAGCCTCACTGAGCCAGGGGGGCGAGGCCATACCACGCGCTCTCAAGCAAAGCATCAGCAGCCAGCCCAGCCAAGGCCACCAACACAGGCTGACAAAAGCCCAAATAAAACAGACTATAGAAAGCTGCAAGGAACGATACATAGAGGAATGGAGAAGTGACATAAAGAATTCCAAGAAACTCGCTGTCTATCAATCACTACAGAGGGAGTACACAATGGCTCCATATCTGGGGAGGCTACATCACCACAAAGACAGACAGGTCTTGAGTTTGTACCGTCTGAGTGCCCACAGCCTGGAGATAGAGACAGGGCGGCACAGACAGACATGGAAGCCCCGGGAGGAGAGACTGTGCAGACAATGCGACCAGGAGGTCTTGGAGGATGAGGCCCACTTCCTGCTACACTGCAGCAAATACGCACCTGTGAGGACCGCCCACTTCCAGAGACTCTCTGCCCACATCCAGGATTTTACCTCCACAGATGAGGAGCGGAAACTCTACATCCTACTGGGGGAGGAGGAAACAACCGTGCAAATAGCTGCTCGATATGTCACAGCCTGCCACCAACTGAGAGGAACATGATACCACATGGACTGTATTCCCCCCCAATACCCCCCTATGGACTGTATATCCCAGTCCCCCATGCTGCCCCTTACATCATCCACACACCTATGGACTATATACCCCAACTCCCTATATCCTTCCCTATTCCCACAACCCCCCCCCCCCATGTTAATGTTTTGTCTTGTTTTGCTTTGGCAATGCTAAATGTATTTGGTCCTGCCAATAAAGCTTTTTTTGGATTTGGATTTGGATTTGGACTGAGAAGGGAGAGAGGGGGAGAGGGTCAGGGGGACAGGCAGAGCTGTCACTGTGACTGAGAGGGGGAGGGGGTCAGGGGGACAGGCAGAGCTGTCGCTGTGACTGAGAGGGGGAGGGGGTCAGGGGGACAGGCAGAGCTGTCGCTGTGACTGAGAAGGGAGAGAGGGTCAGGGGGACAAGCAGAGCTGTTGCTGTGACTGAGAGGGGGAGGGGGTAAGGGGGACAGGCAGAGCTGTCGCTGTGACTGAGAGGGGGAGGGGGTAAGGGGGACAGGCAGAGCTGTCGCTGTGACTGAGAGGGAGAGGGGGTAAAGGGGACAGGCAGAGCTGTCGCTGTGACTGAGAGGGGGAGGGGGTAAGGGGGACAGGCAGAGCTGTTGCTGTGACTGAGAAGGGAGAGAGGGGGAGAGGGTCAGGGGGACAGGCAGAGCTGTCACTGTGACTGAGAGGGGGAGGGGGTCAGGGGGACAGGCAGAGCTGTTGCTGTGACTGAGAGGGGGAGGGGGTAAGGGGGACAGGCAGAGCTGTCGCTGTGACTGAGAGGGGGAGGGGGTCAGGCAGAGCTGTCGCTGTCACTGAGAGGGGGAGGGGGTCAGGGGGACAGGCAGAGCTGTCGCTGTGACTGAGAAGGGAGAGATGTTCAGGGGGACAGGCAGAGCTGTCACTGTGACTGAGAGGGGAAGGGGGTCAGGTGGACAGGCAGCGCTGTTGCTGTGACTGAGAGGGGGAGGGGGTAAGGGGGACAGGCAGAGCTGTCGCTGTGACTGAGAGGGGGAGGGGGTCAGGCAGAGCTGTCGCTGTCACTGAGAGGGGGAGGGGGTCAGGGGGACAGGCAGAGCTGTCGCTGTGACTGAGAGTGGGAGGGGGTCAGGGGGACAGGCAGAGCTGTCGCTGTGACTGAGAGGGGGAGGGGGTCAGGGGGACAGGCAGAGCTGTCGCTGTGACTGAGAGGGGGAGGGGGACAGGCAGAGGCAGAGATAAGGATCAGTCACTTTCAGACACAGCAAGTAATTTGTCCAGCTTACCAGACAGCGCTCTGCCCTGCTGTCACCTGTCCCAGCTAGAGAAGCTCCCAGCTGCTGCACTCTGATCTCTAGCCCCTGCTGTGCAGATTCATCCATTGCTAGCCTGAATGAGAGGCTGCGTGTCTCTCAGCCACATCCAAACTTGCCGCTCTGCAGCAGCAGGAAAGCCGGGGGAGGAGACCACAGAGCAGGAAGTAGCACAGAGTTGTGCTCTGCCTGCGATGTATGTGACCCGCACATTGAAGGGCCCGTGCGCTGCTTGTCTGGATGGAGTGCAGACAAGAGAGGGGGCCCCACCACCATGTGACCTCACAGGGAATTCCCCCGACCTCCCGCTGGATCAGTAGTGTACAAGCCTGCGCTGCGCACATAGGTGGGGGGGGAGGGGGCGGCCGTCAAATCAAAAAGATCTTGTAGTTTCTGAGAAAATCGATTTTAAAAATGCCAAGAAAAATGGTTTTTAAATGATCATTTTTCTGAGTTTAAAAACTATTTTTTCTTTGCATTTTTACAATTGATTTTCTCAAAAACTACAAGGTCTTTTTGGAAAATTACTTGTACCCACTAGTCCAACCACATTCTCCAGGGAAAGGTGTGAAGAATTCTCTGCCTTCTTCACAAACAAGGTGTCTACCATCCGTGCCAGCATTACACCAACATCAATTGACCACTGGACTTTGCATCTGCCTACTACTGTACCACCATGGCAAGTCTTTGATACTCTGAGTGAAGAAGATTTTGGAATTCTCATTCAAAGTCTCTGCCCCACTACCTGCGACCTGGATCCTGGCCCAACTGGATCCTTAATGCAGCGCCCAGAGCTGATCAGGCCAGCACTTCACAAAATCACTCAGTGCTCCTTGCAAAGTGGACTTTTCCCATAAGAACTAAAGAAAGCAATCATAAAACCCCTCTTGAAGAAACCATCACTGGATCCTGATTCTGTAACCAACTACAGACCTGTGGCGAACTTACCATTCCTATCAAAAGTTATCGAGAAAGTAGTCACCAACCAGCTGGAAGCCAGGCTTACAGATAACAACATCTTTGATACTTTTCAGTCAGGATTCAGGAAAAGGCACAGCACTGAAACGGCATTAGTCCGAGTAATGAATGATCTACTTACTGCAAGGGACAAGGGTGATTGCTCAATTCTGATTCTTCTTTACTTGTCTGCAGCATTTGATACTGTGGATCATGAAATACTAATCCAGCGACTGAAGAATTACTGTGGCCTAAGGGGTACTGTTCTTAGCTGGTTTCAGACCTTCCTATCTGGCAGGACACAGCAAGTATGTCTGGGCACACACTACTCTAATCCAGTGCCACTTCCCTATGGAGTTCCACAGGGTTCTGTACTATCACCATTACTCTTTGCAGTCTACATGTTCCCACTGGGCAAAATAATCCAGAACTATGGCCTAGGATACCATTGTTATGCAGATGACACACAACTGTATCTGTCCTTCAAGCCTGGCACCCAAGACCCATCAGCATCCATAAATGCGTGTCTATTGGATTTGCAAAATTGGATGAACACCAGCTGGCTGAGGCTGAACTCTGACAAAACAGAGGTGTTGGTGGTAGGTGGTCCACACATGATGGATAAAGTTCAAAAAGCTCACCACCTCAAACTAGCAATTGGGGGAGATACTGTACAGTATAAAGACTCTGTGCGAAACCTTGGGGTGATCCTGGATGGAAATCTAAAACTCAAACAGCAGATATCAGCTGTCGTCAAGTCTTCCTTCTTCCATCTAAAAAATATAGCGAAAATCAAACATCTTATCCCAGCTGAAGACCTACCTGCCCTGGTTCATGCATTTGTATCCTTCCGCCTAGACTACTGCAATGCCCTGTTCATCGGATCTACAGAAAAGGTTCTGCGCCCCTTACAGCTAGTACAGAATGCTGCAGCCAGACTCCTAGCCAATGCCCCCCGCAGCTCACACATCACCCCAGTACTGCAAACTCTTCACTGGTTGCCAGTAAAATGGAGAATCAATTTTAAGATCTGCCTGCTGACATTCAAGGCTCTACACCACATGGGACCCAAATACATAGCGGATCTATTGGAACTTTATGCCCCTCCACGCACCCTCTGCTCTGCCAACAAGATGAAGCTGATTATTCCCAGGATACACTTAACATTTAGTGCTTGGGCCTTTTCCTACGCAGCCCCTACTCTATGGAACTCACTTCCACAATCAGTACGAGAGGCTCCCTCTCTGGACAGCTTTAAAAAAAGGCTAAAACTCACCTCTTTTCCCTAGCCTTTGAGACTGCATAATGCAGGGTCACAGCGCTTTGAGTCCCCAGGGAGAAAAGCGCTATATAAATATTATTGTTATTGTTAGTCTCCTTAACATATGTGTAAATAGCTTGTATGGGGACTTTACTATTCACTGCCATAGTTGGCACAAAATTACGCACAAATGACGCAAAATTTTATGCGCAATTACAAATGCCTATACAAAATCAATTACATGTACAAATTGTAATTACGGATTTGCGAAATTGCGGAAAATTATGTGAAAATTTGCGTAATCGTAATTAGCTGATTATGATCAGACATTGTCTTCTTTCACTCAAATATTTCCTTAACGGACACCTGGCTGTGAGCAGAGGAGCAGGAACTGCTCAAGGTGAGAGGAGGAGTGGAGGAGGGTGGCTGCGAAGGTGCAAGGGCAGCAGAGGATAAAGCGGCTGAAGATACTGGACAAGGAGGGTGGCTTTGCGTTTGTGTGCTGCTTTTCCTCACAAGCTCATCCCATTGGTGTTTGTGCTTGGACATCATGTGCCTTTGTAAGGCGTTGTCCCTAGGTGTGTGTTGCTCTTTTCACGACTCAGTTTTTGTTGGCAGACTATTACAGGTGGCATTGCTGTAATCTGAGGCAGAGACACAACAAAATGCCACACTGTTGAGCTGTGGGATAATGGCATTCTGGTGGTGGCAGCAGCGGGTGTTGAAGGGTGTGTTGGCTGGCTGACTCTAGGTGGCGATACAGGCCATTGGACACTGCCATGAACTGTTTGCAATGAGCTCCCCCTGCTGATTACAGCAACTTGTCTCCTCCCCCTCTCAGTCTCCCCCTATGAACTGTCCCCCTGTTCATCTTGTCTTCTGGGCTCCCACGTGGCATCCATGCCCACATCATCATCATCATCATCATCATCCATAGCTTCGCTTGTATCAGGCACTTTAAAAACTGCACCAACAACAGGTACTTAATCAACATCCTCACACCTTACGTCCATGTGTGTAGTGACACCTAACACAGACATATGAGGTGTTGTTGGTGTAACATCCTTAGCGCCTTCATCTTGTAGCAATAATGGTTGTGCATCAGTAAATGCTTCAGTTGTGGGGTGCCCGAATCAGAGCAGGAGGAAGAAGATGTGTCACGGTTCAGTGCGGAAGCTAAAAAAGATGAGGTGTGCTGCTGTGTTAACCAGTCAACTATCTCCTCAGAATTGTGGGGGTTGAGGGTATGTGCCATCTGAACACTGTGCATTGGTCGAGGGCCACACAAAATCACACCAGCACGACCTCAAAAAGACCTGCTAGTGGCCTGCCTCTGCCTGTCATTTTTTCCATATTGGGGGTATGCAGTACTACTAACAATATTCAATACTGGTAGACAGTGTGTGTAATCACAAAGAGGCACAATCAGTGTCAAATACACAGCAGCTGTGTGTGTGTGTGTATCACAGGGCTGTGCACTTTAACACACACAGAAAGTTATCCTATAGTACGTTCAATCACAAATACAGTTGCAAGCTAAGCACTGCTTATGATACACTGGCTCATATGCAATTCACTTTTTCTCCTAGGAGATCATTTTTCATCTTTGATTTGTAATAACTTTTTAACACTTTACAATGGAAAAAGTACGTAAAAAGGCACCATCAGAATTATTTTGAGTATTTTCTTGCTTTCTGGTGGTTTAAAAGGCATTTCATTGACAAGTTTAAAAATATCACCCAGGAGAAAACTCAGGAGAAAAAATGAATTGCATATGGGCCACAGTGTGCTGGCTTGTAATAGATAGAAGAGGATAGTAAAACTGCAAGGACCAGCAATGACTGTGGCCTGGCCTGTATGCAGCGTGTAACCCACACAGACAGATATCCTATAGTATGTTCAATCACAAATACAGTTGCAAGTTATCCACTGCTTATGATACACAGTGTGCTGGCTTGTAATAGATAGAAGAGAATAGTGGAACTGTAAGGACCAGCAATGACTGTGGCCTGGCCTGGCCTGTATGCAGTGTCTCTCACACACACACACACACACACACACACAGTAGAACAATATGGGCCCTCAAAAGGGCTTTTGTTTTGGAGTGCTTTCAGCGATAAAGAGCAGCCTAGCTAACTGTTCCTGTCTCTCTGTGGGCTGTATACAGTGTGTCACCCACACAGAGAGCTATGCTATAGTAAGTTCAATCACAAATACAGTGGAAAGATATGCACTTGTAATACAGTGTGCTGGTGGAGTACAGCAAGGGCCAGCTGGGACTGAGGGCTGTATGCAGTGTCACCCACACAGAGAGCTATGCTATAGTAAGTTCAATAAACAGAGTAACCAAGCAGCTTAGGGTGACCCAAACCACTAGGAATGTATAGGGGGATGAAGGAGACCAAAAAGCCCCCCTACAAGCATTGCTTATTAGTAGGAGGACTTTTTGGTCTCTTTTATATCCCTATACATTCCTAGTGGTATGGGTCAGCCTTGGCTGCTTGGTTACTCTGTTGTACTGGTCCAAGCCCTATCCCATACAGCCATATCAATCCCTGCCATGTACTGATGAGGGCCAAAAGCCTGAAACAGGCTGTCTACATGTGGGGTTAATGTGGCTGTGTAATATTTAAAGCTATAGGCTTGCTATACACCAGCAGTTCTGGATGCATGCCTTGCTTACAAGGGCAAAAAGGGATAATTTGCATATTCAGTAGTGGAGCATTGTGGGTAACCACCAATGTTCACTTATAGCTGAATTATTGCAAATTTCCTTCTGTTTTAAGAAGGCAAATTTCACCTAGCGTACGTGCAATCACAAATTCAGCGGAAAAATATACACTGGTAATACAGTGTGCTGGCTGAGTACAGCATGGGCCAGCTGCGACAGGGCTGTATGCAGTGTCACACACACACACAAAAAAACAAAATAAACAGAAGAATATTAGCCCTCAAAAGTGCATTTTTTGGGGTGCTTTCAGCAATACATTGCAGCGAGTAGCAAACTAACAACAGTCTAACTAACGCTTTCTCTATCTCCAGCAATGTCTTTCCCTTCCTCTCACTACAGCAGCAGCAGACTGAGAACATGGCTGACATTGCTGCATTTTATAGGGGAGCGGGGGGTCCATGGGGGAGTGCAGCCTGATTGGCTGCCATGTGTCTGCTGACTGTGATGTAGAGGGTCAAAGTTTAGCACAATGACGAGGGATGGGGCGGGTGAAACGCGCTATGGGCTTAATTTACAAAACGGTGCTAACTGTTAGCACGGCTGTTAGCATGGCTTTTCGCGCGTTAATGTTTGCGCGATAATGCAAATTTATCGCACAAACACGAATTTTTACCTGCGATAACCGTTATCACACGAAATTTCATGCGAAGCACTGTTCACAGTGTACTAACAGTTAGCACTGTTTTGTGAATCAAGCCCTATGTGTTTGAGTCTTGCCATGGAAGCGAACAGCTGAATTTCACCAGGAACTGTCTGCCGGTGAACCGTTTTGGCCATCTCTATTGATCAAGCAAAATGGAACAAACACGACTCTCGATTTAATAAACTTATCGTATCTTTAAGATCAATCAGCCTGCAAAATCTAGTAATGTATGGACACCTGTATTTTAAGTTCACTAGATGAAAGAAAGACAGACGGACTGACAGACAGACATAACTTAGTAATTTTAAGACTAACTAAAGTAGGTCCCATTCTAAATCACCTCTATATAACATTTCTTAAATGCCTTAGAGTGCTGTAATGTGAAACAAGTTGAAAACGTATTACTTCACCAAAATTAAAACCTAAGTTTTAATACTGTTCAAGTTGAACAATGATTCCACTCTTTATTGCTTTTGAAATCCCTTGATGATCATGGGAAAAAATGCCCCCGAGTAAAAGAGACTGTTTTCAAAAAGCAGAAATACCATTTGCTTTCTCTCTGCAAGAAAAAGGATTTAGAGTCAATACCCAGAAATCACCTCTACCTCTCAGAATGTGTATGTATTTGTAAATTCTACTCAGCATTATTTGTGTGGTACAGTTACATGCTAAAATCAGATCTGACATATATATTTTTCTAAAATGATTATATTGCTTACTAAAGAACTAAGTGTGTTGAATGTCTTCATCTACTATTTTTTTATTGTCTAAACCAGGGATGTCAAACTGGTCCTTCGAGGGCCGAGGTACTCACACATTTTTGACACAGCTCAAATTAATTGATGGGTTGGAATCAGGAAAGGTGTGGTCCATCAGGTAGAACACATTCCTCTCTTTCTCAGTCAATCCTAAACACTGGGATGGATCTGGATCTCCAGGCCTGGAGTTCGACACCTGTGGTCTAAACCAATACAGGGAACAATGGCTAGGGCTACTTTGGACAGACTGCATTCAAATGACTACCAACACGAAGTGTGCAAGGACTATGGATGAATAGAAAGGTTAAAGATAAAACTAAGAGGAAAAAGAATGCCTATAAGGTCTTAAAACAGGAGGGGACCGAGGCTGCACTAAGCAATTATAAGGAGTGCAATAAAAATTGTAAAAAAGAAATTAGGCAGGCAAAGATTGAAGCTGAAAAACAAATCGCTAAGGATATCAAATCTAACCCAAAACAGTTTTACAAGTACATTAACTCTAAAAAAAGAAAGGTTGACTGTATAGGACTCCTAAAGGATGAGGGTGGGAACTCAATGGTGGATGACCGAGGTAAGGCAGAGTTGTTAAATGCTTTCTTTGCTTCTGTCTTCACAAAAGAAACAGCACTGTTGCAAACTACAGAGGCGGAAGAGTCTCAATCTTCTAACTGTAATTTTAAATACTTAACGCAGGAAGAATAATAATAATAATAATGGCAGTATTTGTATAGCGCCTTTCTCCTGTCGGACTCAAAGCGCTTGTGAGGCAGCCACTAGAGCGCACTCAGTAGGCAGTAGCAGTGTTAAGGAGACTTGCCCAAGGAACTCCTTACTGAAATAGGTGCTGACTTACTGAACAGGCAGAGCCGAGATTTGAACCCAGGTCTCCTGTGTCAGAGGCAGAGCCCTTAACCATTACACTATCCAGCCAGTCATATTGCAACAGGATCTGGAAGTGAAGGCAAGACTAAATAAATTAAAAATAGACAAGGCACCTGGCCCGGATGGCATGCATCCTTGGGTCCTAAGGGAATTAAGTTCAGTTATAGATAAACCCCTTTATCTTATCTTTTGTGACTCTCTTGCAACTGGCAGAGTCCCAGTGGATTGGCGTACAGCCCACGTTTTCCCATTATTTAAGAAGGGCAAAAAATTAGATCCAGGAAATTATAGACCTGTAAGCTTAACATCAGTTGTATGCAAACTATTTGAGGGGTTACTAAGAGATACTATACATGACTTCATAGTAGAAAATAATCTTATTTCTCAGCATCAACATGGGTTTACTAAAGACAGGTCCTGTTTGACTAACATACTCAGCTTTTATGAGGTAGTGAATGCTAATATGGATATTGGGAATGCTGTAGATGTGATATACTTGGACTTTGCAAAGACCTTCGACACTGTTCCCCACAAAAGTCTGGTGCAAAAGTTGAGGATGCAAGGACTGGGGAAGAGTCTGTGTTCATGGATAGGGAACTGGCTAATGGACAGAAAACAAAGAGTTGTGGTCAATGGATCGTACTCAAAATGGGAGACTGTTAGCAGTGGGATCCCACAGGGGTCTGTTCTGGGTCCAGTGCTCTTCAATTTATTTATTAATGACCTAGTAGATGCAGTAGTGAGCAATGTTGCTATTTTTGCAGATGATACAAAATTGTGCAGAATCATCAACTCTCAGGAAGATAGTGTCATATTGCAACAGGATCTGGATAGGATGGCTATATGGGCACATACATGGCAGATGAAATTCAATGTTGACAAATGTAAAGTCATGCATTTTGGACGTACTAATGGTCTAGCACCATACAAAATAAATGGGATACAGTTTGGGACGTCAAACTTGGAGAAGGACTTAGGAGTACTCATTGACAACAAGTTAAATAATCATACTCAATGCCAAGCAGCTGCAGCTAAAGCTAACAAAATTTTGGGATGCATTAAAAGTGAAATAAAAACTCGAGATGCTAGCATAATATTGCCCCTGTTTAACTCTCTAGTAAGGCCACATCTGGAATATGAAATTCATTTCTGGGCACCACATTACAAAAAAGATATTGCAGTTTTAGAGCAGGTGCAGAGACGAGCAACAAAATTGATACATGGGATGGAAGGTCTCACTTATCAAGAAAGGTTAGATAAACTGGGTTTATTTAGTCTAGAGAAAAGACGCCTTAGAGGGGATCTAATTAACATGTATAAATACATCAGAGGGCAATATAATAGCTTGGCGGATGAGCTTTTTGTCTCTAGACGTTCTCAAATGACTAGAGAACATGATCTGCGCATGGAGGAAAAACGTTTTAGCCATTTATTTAGAAAAGGGTTCTTTACAGTAAGAGTGATTAAGATGTGGAATGCATTGCCACAGGAAGTCGTTATGGCAAACTCTATACCTGCATTTAAAGGGGGCTTAGATTCTTTCCTTGCGTTGAAAGACATCCATGGCTACAATTACTAGGTAATGCCTAATGATGTTGATCCAGGGATTTTATCTGATTGCCATCTGGAGTCGGGAAGGAATTTTTCCCTTTAGGGGCTAATTGGACCATGCCTTGTAAGGGTTTTTTCACCTTCCTCTGGATCAACAGGGATATGTGAGGGAGCAGGCTGGTGTTGTACTTTATACTGGTTGAACTCGATGGACGTATGTCTTTTTTCAACCAAAATAAATATGTAACTATGTAACTATGTAAATACTTGTAGACAAAGTACACACCCTGCATTCAAATGAAATGCACCTGACTACTACTGGAGGATGTTAGTTTCCATAATAGCTTGCATGCAAATTATCAAGTACTCAACCCTCCCACAACAATGAGGTCATCCTCGGCTGGGAGGGGCCCTAGCTCTAACTAAATTATA
Organism: Hyperolius riggenbachi; assembly: GCF_040937935.1. NCBI lineage: Eukaryota > Metazoa > Chordata > Amphibia > Anura > Hyperoliidae > Hyperolius > Hyperolius riggenbachi. The sequence continues at coordinate 391,046,347 of NC_090648.1, forward strand.
GCCATGCATATGTATAACCTGGGTGCGACATGAAGTGAAATTCAAAATACAAAAGACGGTAGATCAGCACATCACCAGGTCGCCTCAGATTGGTATAATTACAGAGATGCGCTGACTACTACTGGAGGATGGTAGTTTCCATAATAGCTTGCATGCAAATTATCAAGTACTCGACCCTCCCACCACGATGAGGTCATCCTCGTCGGGGAGGGGCCCTAGCTCTAACTAAATTAAAATCATGCATATGTATAACCTGGGTAAATCCTTGTATTTAGCTAGCTAGTGAGTGATTAACTTCAGTTTGCTGTAGTCAGTGACAGTGACAGTGTACTGATTGATTGCTGTGCTTAGTGCAGGCAGGTTCAATGTCACACTAATTGCACTTCTCTATTAGCTAGCTAAGCCAGCCAGTCAGTGATCAACTTCAGTTAGTTCCAGACAGTCACTGCCACTGTTGTTCAGTCACTAAGTTTAGTCAGCAACATTGTACTGTTCTATTAGTGCACTGCAGGCTGTCCACTAATATTTGCGCTCTATATTTTACAATATCTGACACTTGTATTCAGCTCATAGCCAGTGATCAACTTCAGTTAATTGCATTCACTGCCACTGGTCAGTCACTGCCAGCATTACACCAACAACATCAATTGACCACTGGACTTTGCATATGCCTACTACCGTACCACCATGGCAAGTCTAACACTCTGAGTGAAGAAAATTTTGGAATTCTCATTCAAAGTCTCCACCCCACTACCTGCGACTAGTGTTGGGCGAACATCTAGATGTTCGGGTTCGGGCCGAACAGGCCGAACATGGCCGCGATGTTCGGGTGTTCGACCCGAACTCCGAACATAATGGAAGTCAATGGGGACCCGAACTTTTGTGCTTTGTAAAGCCTCCTTACATGCTACATACCCCAAATTTACAGGGTATGTGCACCTTGGGAGTGGGTACAAGAGGAAAAAAAATTTAGCAAAAAGTTTTTGAGAAAATCGATTTTAAAGTTTCAAAGGGAAAACTGTCTTTTAAATGCGGGAAATGTCTGTTTTCTTTGCACAGGTAACATGCTTTTTGTCGGCATGCAGTCATAAATGTAATACATATAAGAGGTTCCAGGAAAAGGGACCGGTAACGCTAACCCAGCAGCAGCACACGTGATGGAACAGGAGGAGGGTGGCGCAGGAGGAGAAGGCCACGATTTGAGACACAACAACCCAGGCCTTGCATGAGGACAAGAAGCGTGCGGATAGCAATTTACATTTTGTCGCCATGCAGTCATAAATGTAATACAGATGAGAGGTTCAATAAACAGGGACCGGAAACGCTAACCCATCACAGATGTTCATTGTTCATGTTACTTGGTTGGGGTCCGGGAGTGTTGCGTAGTCGTTTCCAATCCAGGATTGATTCATTTTAATTTGAGTCAGACGGTCTGCATTTTCTGTGGAGAGGCGGATACGCCGCCGATCTGTGACGATGCCTCCGGCAGCACTGAAACAGCGGTCCGACATAACGCTGGCTGCCGGGCAAGCCAGCACCTCTATTGCGTACATTGCCAGTTCGTGCCAGGTGTCTAGCTTCGATACCCAATAGTTGAAGGGTGCAGATGGATTGTTCAACACAGCTACGCCATCTGACATGTAGTCCTTGACCATCTTCTCCAGGCGATCGGTGTTGGAGGTGGATCTGCACGCTTGCTGTTCTGTGTGCTGCTGCATGGGTGTCAGAAAATTTTCCCACTCCAAGGACACTGCCGATACCATTCCCTTTTGGGCACTAGCTGCGGCTTGTGTTGTTTGCTGCCCTCCTGGTCGTCCTGGGTTTGCGGAAGTCAGTCTGTCGGCGTACAACTGGCTAGAGGAGGGGGAGGATGTCAATCTCCTCTCTAAAGTCTCCACAAGGGCCTGTTGGTATTCTTCCATTTTGACCTGTCTGGCTCTTTCTTCAAGCAGTTTTGGAACATTGTGTTTGTACCGTGGATCCAGAAGGGTATAAACCCAGTAATTGGTGTTGTCCAGAATGCGCACAATGCGTGGGTCGCATTCAATGCAGTCCTAGGCCGAAGAGGTCATAGCCTAGGGTCACAAAACCTGTTTATTTGGGCAATTTCAATGGTGGCGAGTCTGACGTACATAAATCGCAGCAATGGCCGTTAGCAACGTCTGAATCTCACGAAATGTCTCATGCAGGTAGAAGACATATTGTTAGACTTGGGCTCCAAAGATGGGTTCCCTACATCTCTGCAAACCAGAGTTACAGGGCTCCAAATTTGGTAAAATCCCCCATAGGCTTTCATTGGGCCTCCTATTTACAGTTCCAAAATCTTGCAAACCAGAGTTACAGGGGTCCAAAATTGGTAAAATCCCCCATAGGATTTCATTGCCCTTTGAAAAGATGTGAGATTTTGGAACTGTAAATAGGAGGCCCAATGAAATCCTATGGGGGATTTTACCAATTTTGGACCCCTGTAACTCTGGTTTGCAGAGATGTAGGGACCCCATCTTTGGAATCCAAGTCTAACAATATGTCTTCTACCTGCATGAGACATTTCGTGAGATTCAGACGTTGCTAACGGCCATTGCTGCGATTTATGTACGCCACCATCACTACCATTGAAATAGCCCAAATAAACAGGTTTTTGTGACCCTAGGCTATGACCTCTTTGGCCTAGGGGCCCGAAACTCACCAGTCATGTTCCCCCTAAGGGTCCCTACAATGCTAGAAAATTTGGTACTGCTGAGCCATTGCCCTTTGAAAAGATGTGAGATTTTGGAAAGTGAAATAGGGAGGCAATGAAATCCTATGGGGGATTTTACCAATTTTGGACCCCTGTAACTCTGGTTTGCAGAGATGTAGGGACCCCATCTTTGGAATCCAAGTCTAACAATATGTCTTCTACCTGCATGAGACATTTCGTGAGATTCAGACTTTGCTAACGGCCATTGCTGCGATTTATGTACGTCACCATCACTACCATTGAAATAGCCCAAATAAACAGGTTTTTGTGACCCTAGGCTATGACCTCTTCGGCCTAGGGGCCCGAAACTCACCAGTCATGTTCCCCCTAAGGGTCCCTACAATGCTAGAAAATTTGGTACTGCTGAGCCATTGCCCTTTGAAAAGATGTGAGATTTTGGAAAGTGAAATAGGGAGGCAATGAAATCCTATGGGGGATTTTACCAATTTTGGACCCCTGTAACTCTGGTTTGCAGAGATGTAGGGACCCCATCTTTGGAATCCAAGTCTAACAATATGTCTTCTACCTGCATGAGACATTTCGTGAGATTCAGACGTTGTTAACGGCCATGGCTGCGATTTATGTACGCCACCATCACTACCATTGAAATAGCCCAAATAAACAGGTTTTTGTGACCCTAGGCTATGACCTCTTCGGCCTAGGGGCCCGAAACTCACCAGTCATGTTCCCCCTAAGGGTCCCTACAATGCTAGAAAATTTGGTACTGCTGAGCCATTGCCCTTTGAAAAGATGTGAGATTTTGGAAAGTGAAATACGGAGGCAATGAAATCCTATGGGGGATTTTACCAAATTTGGACCCCTGTAACTCTGGTTTGCAGAGATGTAGGGATTCCATCTTTGGAATCCAAGTCTAACAATATGTCTTCTACCTGCATGAGACATTTCGTGAGATTCAGACTTTGCTAACGGCCATTGCTGCGATTTATGTACGTCACCATCACTACCATTGAAATAGCCCAAATAAACAGGTTTTTGTGACCCTAGGCTATGACCTCTTTGGCCTAGGGGCCCGAAACTCACCAGTCATGTTCCCCCTAAGGGTCCCTACAATGCTAGAAAATTTGGTACTGCTGAGTAATTGCCCTTTGAAAAGATGTGAGATTTTGGAACTGTAAATAGGAGGCCCAATGAAAGCCTATGGGGGATTTTACCAAATTTGGAGCCCTGTAACTCTGGTTTGCAGAGATGTAGGGAACCCATCTTTGGAGCCCAAGTCTAACAATATGTCTTCTACCTGCATGAGACATTTTGTGAGATTCAGACGTTGCTAACGGCCATTGCTGCGATTTATGTACGTCAGACTCGCCACCATTGAAATTGCCCAAATAAACAGGTTTTGTGACCCTAGGCTATGACCTCTTCGGCCTAGGACTGCATTGAACGCGACCCACGCATTGTGCGCATTCTGGACAACACCAATTACTGGGTTTATACCCTTCTGGATCCACGGTACAAACACAATGTTCCAAAACTGCTTGAAGAAAAAGCCAGACAGGTCAAAATGGAAGAATACCAGCAGGCCCTTGTGGAGACTTTAGAGAGGAGATTGACATCCTCCCCCTCCTCTAGCCAGTTGTACGCCGACAGACTGACTTCCGCAAACCCAGGACGACCAGGAGGGCAGCAAACAACACAAGCCGCAGCAAGTGCCCAAAAGGGAATGGTATCGGCAGTGTCCTTGGAGTGGGAAAATTTTCTGACACCCATGCAGCAGCACACAGAACAGCAAGCGTGCAGATCCACCTCCAACACCGATCGCCTGGAGAAGATGGTCAAGGACTACATGTCAGATGGCGTAGCTGTGTTGAACAATCCATCTGCACCCTTCAACTATTGGGTATCGAAGCTAGACACCTGGCACAAACTGGCAATGTACGCAATAGAGGTGCTGGCTTGCCCAGCAGCCAGCGTTATGTCGGAACGCTGTTTCAGTGCTTCCGGAGGCATCGTCACAGATCGGCGGCGTATCCGCCTCTCCACAGAAAATGCAGACCGTCTGACTCAAATTAAAATGAATCAATCCTGGATTGGAAACGACTACGCAACACTCCCGGACCCCAACCAAGTAACATGAACAATGAACATCTGTGATGGGTTAGCGTTTCCGGTCCCTGTTTATTGAACCTCTCATCTGTATTACATTTATGACTGCATGGCGACAAAATGCAAATTGCTATCCGCACGCTTCTTGTCCTCATGCAAGGCCTGGGTTGTTGTGTCTCAAAGCGTGGCCTTCTCCTCCTGCGCCACCCTCCTCCTGTTCCATCACGTGTGCTGCTGCTGGGTTAGCGTTACCGGTCCCTTTTCCTGGAACCTCTTATATGTATTACATTTATGACTGCATGCCGACAAAAAGCATGTTACCTGTGCAAAGAAAACAGACATTTCCCGCATTTAAAAGACAGTTTTCCCTTTGAAACTTTAAAATCGATTTTCTCAAAAACTATAAGCTCTTTTTGCTAAAAATTTTTTCCTCTTGTACCCACTCCCAAGGTGCACATACCCTGTAAATTTGGGGTATGTAGCATATAAGGAGGCTTTACAAAGCACGGAAGTTCGGGTCCCCATTGACTTCCATTATGTTCGGAGTTCGGCCATGTTCGGCCCGAACCCGAACATCTAGATGTTCGCCCAACACTTCACGTGACCCATTCGGCCAATCACAGCGCTAGCCGAACGTTCGGGTAACGTTCGGCCATGCGCTCTTAGTTCGGCCATATGGCCGAACAGTTTGGCCGAACACCATTAGGTGTTCGGCCGAACCCGAACATCACCCGAACAGGGTGATGTTCTGCAGAACCCGAACAGTGGCGAACACTGTTCGCCCAACACTACCTGCGACATGGATCCTGGCCCAACTGGATCCTTAATGCAGTGCCCAGAGCTGATCAGGCCAGCACTTCACAAAATAACTCAGTGCTCCTTGTAAAGTGGACTTTTCCCAGAAGAACGAAAGAAAGCAATCATAAAACCCCTCTTGAAGTAACCATCACTACAGATCCTGATTCTGTGACCAACTACAGACCTGTGGCAAACGTACCATTCCTATCAAAAGTTATCGAGAAAGCAGTCGCCAACCAGCTAGAAGTCAGACTTACAGATAACAACATTTTTGATACTTTTCAGTCAGGATTCAGGAAAAGGCACAGCACTGAAACGGCATTAGTCCAAGTAATGAATGATCTACTTACTGCAAGGGACAAGGGTGATTGCTCAATTCCGATTCTTCTTGATTTGTCTGCAGCATTTGATACTGTGGATCATGAAATACTAATCCAGCGACTGAAGAATTACTGGGGCCTAAGGGGTACTGTTCTTAGCTGGTTTCAGACCTTCCTATCTGGCAGGACACAGCAAATTTGTCTGGGCACACATTACTCTAATCCAGTGCCACTGGATTATGGAGTTCCACAGGGTTCTGTACTATCGTCATTACTCTTTGCAGTCTATATGCTCCCACTGGGCAAAATATTCCAGAACTATGGCCTAGGATACCATTGTTATGCAGATGACACACAACTGTATCTGTCCTTCAAGCCAGGTACCCAAGACCCATCAGCATCCATAAATGCGTGTCTAGTGGATTTACAAAATTGGATGAACACCAGCTGGTTGAGGCTGAACTCTGACAAAACAGAGGTGTTGGTGGTAGGTGGTCCACACATGATGGAGAAAGTTCAAAATGCTCACCACCTCAAACTAGTATTTGGGGGATATACCGTACAGTATAAAGACTCTGTGCGAAACCTTGGGGTGATCCTGGATGGAAATCTAAAACTCAAACAGCAGATATCAGCTGTCGTCAAGTCTTCCTTCTTCCATCTAAGAAATATAGCGAAAATCAAACATCTTATCCCAGCTAAAGACCTACCTGCCCTGGTTTATAGAGATGTAGCGAACGGTTCGCCGGCGAACGGTTCCAGGTGAACTTAGGGGGTTCGCGTTCGCCTGCACCAGGCGAACTTTTACGGAAGTTCGATTTGCCACATAATGCACTATGAGGGTCAACTTTGACCCTCTGCATCACAGTCAGCAGGCACATTGTAGCCATTCAGGCTACACTAAGCCCTGGAGCCCCCCCCCCCCCTTATATAAGGCAGGGTCCGGCAGCCATTACACTCACTCGTGTGCCTGCTAGAGAAAGGAAAGGGACAGCTGCTGCAGACTTTTTCTCCTAGGGACAGATTAGTTAGGTTTTAGGCTGCTTTGCTTGCTCCTGACTGATTATTATTGCTTTTAAAGCACCCATCAACAGCAACAGTTCTTTTCAGAGCTCATCCTGTACATATTTTTTTTCTGTGTGTCAAACTGACACTTTTGTTGCATGCACAGCCTTGCTAATTGATAGTGTGTGTGCCACTGCCAGCAGCCCAGCACATTCAGTGACTACCTGTGTGTGTGACAGGGAGCTGCACATTGTACTACCCAGTACTGCATATACCCCAGTACCTGTTGTGTTTACTTAACCCACCTCATCACTGCATATACCTAGCTTTGTGTTGAGTGAACCCAGCTCACTGCATCTAACTACCTGTTGTGTTGAGTGAACCCACCTGGCCACCTCACTGCATCTAACTACCTGTTGTGTTGAGTGAGAACCCACCTCACTGCATCTTAAGTACCTTTACTGTTCAGTGAACCCAGCTCACTGCATCTTACTACCTGTTGTGTTGAGTGAGAACCCACCTCACTGCATCTTAAGTACCTTTACTGTTCAGTGAACCCAGCTCACTGCATCTTACTACCTGTTGTGTTGAGTGAGAACCCACCTCACTGCATCTTAACCTCCTTGGCGGTAATCCCGAGCTGAGCTCGGGGTATGCCGCCGGAGGTCGCCGCTCAGGCCCTGCTGGGTCGATTTGCAATCTGAAAAAAGCAGCACACGCAGCCGGCACTTTGCCAGCCGCGTGTGCTGCCCGATCGCCGCCGCGGAAAGAGGGTCCCCCCAGCCGCCCGAGCCCAGCGCAGCCGGAACAAACAGTTCCGGCCGGCGCTAGGGGCTGGATCGGGCGGCTCTGACGTCAGGACGTCGACTGACGTCCATGACGTCACTCCGCTCGTCGCCATGGCGACGAGGAAAGCGAAACAAGATAGGCCGCTCATTGCGGCCTATCTTGTTACTTTCGATTGCCGGAGGCGATCGAAAGTACGCTTCCGGAGCGCCCTCTAGTGGGCTTTCATGCAGCCAACTTTCAGTTGGCTGCATGAAATATTTTTTTTTTAATTTAAAAAAAAACCCATTTCAGCCTCCCTGGCAAAATAAATAAACCGCCAGGGAGGTTAAGTACCTTTACTGTTCAGTGAACCCAGCTCACTGCATCTTACTACCTGTTGTGTTGAGTGAGAACCCACCTCACTGCATCTTAAGTACCTTTACTGTTCAGTGAACCCAGCTCACTGCATCTAACTACCCAGTACCTGTTGTGTTTACTTAACCCACCTCATCACTGCATATACCTAGCTTTGTGTTGAGTGAACCCAGCTCACTGCATCTAACTACCTGTTGTGTTGAGTGAACCCACCTGGCCACCTCACTGCATCTAACTACCTGTTGTGTTGAGTAAGAACCCACTTCACTGCATCTTAAGTACCTTTACTGTTCAGTGAACCCAGCTCACTGCATCTTAATACCTGTTGTGTTGAGTGAGAACCCACCTCACTGCATCTTAAGTACCTTTACTGTTCAGTGAACCCAGCTCACTGCATCTTACTACCTGTTGTGTTGAGTGAGAACCAGTGATGCTCGGATACCCCTTTTTATTATTCGAGTTAGGTCGAATTCGAATAGTAAATTATTCGAGTTTGGTCGAATATTCGAGTCGAATATTTTTTACTATTCGATTCGACCTCGTAATTCGAGTTCACTATTCGAGTCGGTATTCGAGCTCATTATTCGAGCTGACTATTTGAATTGGCCTTAAATAGCTTCCAACACTTGTTTTGGGGGTGAATGATGCAAGAAACATCTTTTTTTCCAAGTAACAACAGCAAGTGATTATGTGGGGATGTTCCTTAAAAAAAAACAAAAGGTGGAAAGAGAAGTTGTGTCCAAAATTCTGTTCAGTACTGTATATACTTCTTCTTATTATTATTCTATATCTTCTTCTTCTTCTTCTTCTATATAAAAAGAACAAACCGAGAGCCCGATATGGTGTTATGGACACGGAATAAATGAGAAGTAAGTATTATACTTACAGACATGGGTTACCACTCAGGCAACCACTGTAAAGGCAGGTGGGGAGATTAGACCTGTCCCCACTCAAGATTAAGATGTCGCTCTCTGTGGTAGATGGAAAGGAGGGTGTATCACCCTTCCACCAAGGGGGGAAAACTGGATATATTGATGTACAGAGGCGCCAACAGAATAAAATGCAATAAAAATGCAATAAAAAGTTTAAAATAATCAGGTGGTGGTGGACCAACCAACCCAAAACCGACTCAATGCCGTTGATTGAATTCAAAAACGATTTATTCACATACTCCAAAGCGTTTCACGGGCAAGATCCCGCTTCTTCAGGCATTAAACAACAGGAGTATCACACTACAAATGACAGAGATAAACATAAAAGACCTTATCAGAAAGCTGTGTGTGTATATTTGTACATATGGGAAATTACTGCCATAATATTTTATGGGGGGATTTGGTATACAATTATTGCTCAGTGTGTGGGGTGGTACATGTTATGGTGACTATGGATAGTTCGTATCCTAGTAAACAGCCCGAGTGTTGAAAAGATTGTTGAACAAGGGAAGGAGTGATATAAGGGGAGATGGGGGGGGGGGGGGGGATACAGGGAAACGTATTGGGAATAGCCTCAAATAGGTAACCTGGCTGTGGACGGTCAGAGAGGCCAAGGAGGTGTATATTATAATGTGAGCTGAGGGAGGAAGGGTGGAGTGGGGAGAAGAACAAGCACAGAATATATAAACATGTATAGAGTATTTACATACAACGCATTACAGTAAATGTCACTTACCAGCTAAAGGTCCAGATCAGGCTTGGCACCTCTGTGCTCGTATGTCCGATCTGGACCTTTAAATAGCCGGATATGATGTGATCAGGGGGCTGTGGCTGGAGGGGGTGGGCGTGGTTGTCAGCTAGGTTGGTCTGCCAATAGGGCTGGCGAAGGGGTGGGGGCAGATCTAGTGAGGTAGATGGACGCTGCTGAAGGGGGTGTGTCTGATTTAGGTGACGGAGCGGTGCGCCGAATGCGTCAAGCCGCATATAGTCATTGCGCATGCGTAGGTTACGCTTAATCTCCCTGCGCATGCGTCAGTTACGAGAGATGCCACGTGGGTAGTGAAGGGTACTGGGTGCGCAGTGCGCCTGCGTCTGAGTCTATAGTAATAGCCACCCCGCACGGTTTCGTATTACCTTTGTCGAATCCATCCCACACCACCACTCAGACTCTTTTGACTCCCTCAAAAAAAGAAAAATGTATTGGATACAAATTCTCAAAACGCTATCTCCAGACGGTCTCAATGAAGCACTGGAGAAAATCTACTAGCTCCACTCATCAAATTATTACCGATTTCTCTTTTTAATTTTGCGCTCTCTTTTTTATCAGTTTTTAGTTTATTTATATTTCTCTTTTAAGACGGTTTTATCATTCAGCAGAGTCCATCTACCTCACTAGATCTGCCCCCACCCGTTCGCCAGCCCTATTGGCAGACCAACCTAGCTGACAACCACGCCCACCCCCTCCAGCCACAGCCCCGTGAACTGCCTGATCACATCATATCCGGCTATTTAAAGGTCCAGATCGGACATACGAGCACAGAGGTGCCAAGCCTGATCTGGACCTTTAGCTGGTAAGTGACATTTACTGTAATGCGTTGTATGTAAATACTCTATACATGTTTATATATTCTGTGCTTGTTCTTCTCCCCACTCCACCCTTCCTCCCTCAGCTCACATTATAATATACACCTCCTTGGCCTCTCTGACCGTCCACAGCCAGGTTACCTATTTGAGGCTATTCCCGATACGTTTCCCTGTATCCCCCCCCCCCCCCCATCTCCCCTTATATCACTCCTTCCCTTATTCAACAATCTTTTCAACACTCGGGCTGTTTACTAGGATACGAACTATCCATAGTCACCATAACATGTACCACCCCACACACTGAGCAATAATTGTATACCAAATCCCCCCATAAAATATTATGGCAGTAATTTCCCATATGTACAAATATACACACACAGCTTTCTGATAAGGTATTTTATGTTTATCTCTGTCATTTGTAGTGTGATACTCCTGTTGTTTAATGCCTGAAGAAGCGGGATCTTGCCCGTGAAACACGTTGCAGTGTACCTTGGAGTATGTGAATAAATCGTTTTTGAATTCAATCAACGGCATTGAGTCGGTTTTGGGTTGGTTGGTCCACCACCACCACCTGATTATTTTAAACTTTTTATTGCATTTTTATTGCATTTTATTCTGTTGGCGCCTCTGTACATCGATATATTCTTCTTCTATATCTTCTTCTTCTATATCTTCTTCTTCTTCTTCTCCTTCTTCTTCTTCTCCTTCTCCTTCTTCTTCTTCTTTTTCTATATTTTCTTCTTCTTCTTCTTCTTTTTCTTCTTCTTTTTCTTCTATATCTTCTTCTATATCTTCTTCTTCTTCTTCTTCTCCTTCTATATCTTCTTCTTCTTCTCCTTCTTCTTCTTCTATATCTTCTTCTTCTTCTTCTTCTTCTATATCTTCTTCTTCTTCTTCTTCTTCTTCTTCTTCTTCTTCTATAAAACCCCTCTTGAAGTAACCATCACTACAGATCCTGATTCTGTGACCAACTACAGACCTGTGGCAAACGTACCATTCCTATCAAAAGTTATCGAGAAAGCAGTCGCCAACCAGCTAGAAGTCAGACTTACAGATAACAACATTTTTGATACTTTTCAGTCAGGATTCAGGAAAAGGCACAGCACTGAAACGGCATTAGTCCAAGTAATGAATGATCTACTTACTGCAAGGGACAAGGGTGATTGCTCAATTCCGATTCTTCTTGATTTGTCTGCAGCATTTGATACTGTGGATCATGAAATACTAATCCAGCGACTGAAGAATTACTGGGGCCTAAGGGGTACTGTTCTTAGCTGGTTTCAGACCTTCCTATCTGGCAGGACACAGCAAATTTGTCTGGGCACACATTACTCTAATCCAGTGCCACTGGATTATGGAGTTCCACAGGGTTCTGTACTATCGTCATTACTCTTTGCAGTCTATATGCTCCCACTGGGCAAAATATTCCAGAACTATGGCCTAGGATACCATTGTTATGCAGATGACACACAACTGTATCTGTCCTTCAAGCCAGGTACCCAAGACCCATCAGCATCCATAAATGCGTGTCTAGTGGATTTACAAAATTGGATGAACACCAGCTGGTTGAGGCTGAACTCTGACAAAACAGAGGTGTTGGTGGTAGGTGGTCCACACATGATGGAGAAAGTTCAAAATGCTCACCACCTCAAACTAGTATTTGGGGGATATACCGTACAGTATAAAGACTCTGTGCGAAACCTTGGGGTGATCCTGGATGGAAATCTAAAACTCAAACAGCAGATATCAGCTGTCGTCAAGTCTTCCTTCTTCCATCTAAGAAATATAGCGAAAATCAAACATCTTATCCCAGCTAAAGACCTACCTGCCCTGGTTTATAGAGATGTAGCGAACGGTTCGCCGGCGAACGGTTCCAGGTGAACTTAGGGGGTTCGCGTTCGCCTGCACCAGGCGAACTTTTACGGAAGTTCGATTTGCCACATAATGCACTATGAGGGTCAACTTTGACCCTCTGCATCACAGTCAGCAGGCACATTGTAGCCATTCAGGCTACACTAAGCCCTGGAGCCCCCCCCCCCCCTTATATAAGGCAGGGTCCGGCAGCCATTACACTCACTCGTGTGCCTGCTAGAGAAAGGAAAGGGACAGCTGCTGCAGACTTTTTCTCCTAGGAACAGATTAGTTAGGTTTTAGGCTGCTTTGCTTGCTCCTGACTGATTATTATTGCTTTTAAAGCACCCATCAACAGCAACAGTTCTTTTCAGAGCTCATCCTGTACATATTTTTTTTTCTGTGTGTCAAACTGACACTTTTGTTGCATGCACAGCCTTGCTAATTGATAGTGTGTGTGCCACTGCCAGCAGCCCAGCACATTCAGTGACTACCTGTGTGTGTGACAGGGAGCTGCACATTGTACTACCCAGTACTGCATATACCCCAGTACCTGTTGTGTTTACTTAACCCACCTCATCACTGCATATACCTAGCTTTGTGTTGAGTGAACCCAGCTCACTGCATCTAACTACCTGTTGTGTTGAGTGAACCCACCTGGCCACCTCACTGCATCTAACTACCTGTTGTGTTGAGTGAACCCACCTGGCCACCTCACTGCATCTAACTACCTGTTGTGTTGAGTGAGAACCCACCTCACTGCATCTTAAGTACCTTTACTGTTCAGTGAACCCAGCTCACTGCATCTTACTACCTGTTGTGTTGAGTGAGAACCCACCTCACTGCATCTTAAGTACCTTTAATGTTCAGTGAACCCAGCTCACTGCATCTTACTACCTGTTGTGTTGAGTGAGAACCCACCTCACTGCATCTTAACCTCCTTGGCGGTAATCCCGAGCTGAGCTCGGGGTATGCCGCCGGAGGTCGCCGCTCAGGCCCTGCTGGGCCGATTTGCAATCTGAAAAAAGCAGCACACGCAGCCGGCACTTTGCCAGCCGCGTGTGCTGCCCGATCGCCGCCGCGGAAAGAGGGTCCCCCCTTAAGTAACACTTGTTTTGGGGGTGAATGATGCAAGAAACATCTTTTTTTCCAAGTAACAACAGCAAGTGATTATGTAGGGATGTTCCTTAAAAAAAAACAAAAGGTGGAAAGAGAAGTTGTGTCCAAAATTCTGTTCAGTACTGTATATACTTCTTCTTATTATTATTCTATATCTTCTTCTTCTTCTTCTTCTATATAAAAAGAACAAACCGAGAGCCCGATATGGCGTTATGGACACGGAATAAATGAGAAGTAAGTATTATACTTACAGACATGGGTTACCACTCAGGCAACCACTGTAAAGGCAGGTGGGGAGATTAGACCTGTCCCCACTCAAGATTAAGATGTCGCTCTCTGTGGTAGATGGAAAGGAGGGTGTATCACCCTTCCACCAAGGGGGGAAAACTGGATATATCGATGTACAGAGGCGCCAACAGAATAAAATGCAATAAAAATGCAATAAAAAGTTTAAAATAATCAGGTGGTGGTGGACCAACCAACCCAAAACCGACTCAATGCCGTTGATTGAATTCAAAAACGATTTATTCACATACTCCAAAGCTTTTCACGGGCAAGATCCCGCTTCTTCAGGCATTAAACAACAGGAGTATCACACTACAAATGACAGAGATAAACATAAAAGACCTTATCAGAAAGCTGTGTGTGTATATTTGTACATATGGGAAATTACTGCCATAATATTTTATGGGGGGATTTGGTATACAATTATTGCTCAGTGTGTGGGGTGGTACATGTTATGGTGACTATGGATAGTTCGTATCCTAGTAAACAGCCCGAGTGTTGAAAAGATTGTTGAACAAGGGAAGGAGTGATATAAGGGGAGATGGGGGGGGGGGGGGGGGATACAGGGAAACGTATTGGGAATAGCCTCAAATAGGTAACCTGGCTGTGGACGGTCAGAGAGGCCAAGGAGGTGTATATTATAATGTGAGCTGAGGGAGGAAGGGTGGAGTGGGGAGAAGAACAAGCACAGAATATATAAACATGTATAGAGTATTTACATACAACGCATTACAGTAAATGTCACTTACCAGCTAAAGGTCCAGATCAGGCTTGGCACCTCTGTGCTCGTATGTCCGATCTGGACCTTTAAATAGCCGGATATGATGTGATCAGGGGGCTGTGGCTGGAGGGGGTGGGCGTGGTTGTCAGCTAGGTTGGTCTGCCAATAGGGCTGGCGAAGGGGTGGGGGCAGATCTAGTGAGGTAGATGGACGCTGCTGAAGGGGGTGTGTCTGATTTAGGTGACGGAGCGGTGCGCCGAATGCGTCAAGCCGCATATAGTCATTGCGCATGCGTAGGTTACGCTTAATCTCCCTGCGCATGCGTCAGTTACGAGAGATGCCACGTGGGTAGTGAAGGGTACTGGGTGCGCAGTGCGCCTGCGTCTGAGTCTATAGTAATAGCAACCCCGCACGGTTTCGTATTACCTTTGTCGAATCCATCCCACACCACCACTCAGACTCTTTTGACTCCCTCAAAAAAAGAAAAATGTATTGGATACAAATTCTCAAAACGCTATCTCCAGACGGTCTCAATGAAGCACTGGAGAAAATCTACTAGCTCCACTCATCAAATTATTACCGATTTCTCTTTTTAATTTTGCGCTCTCTTTTTTATCAGTTTTTAGTTTATTTATATTTCTCTTTTAAGACGGTTTTATCATTCAGCAGCGTCCATCTACCTCACTAGATCTGCCCCCACCCGTTCGCCAGCCCTATTGGCAGACCAACCTAGCTGACAACCACGCCCACCCCCTCCAGCCACAGCCCCGTGAACTGCCTGATCACATCATATCCGGCTATTTAAAGGTCCAGATCGGACATACGAGCACAGAGGTGCCAAGCCTGATCTGGACCTTTAGCTGGTAAGTGACATTTACTGTAATGCGTTGTATGTAAATACTCTATACATGTTTATATATTCTGTGCTTGTTCTTCTCCCCACTCCACCCTTCCTCCCTCAGCTCACATTATAATATACACCTCCTTGGCCTCTCTGACCGTCCACAGCCAGGTTACCTATTTGAGGCTATTCCCGATACGTTTCCCTGTATCCCCCCCCCCCCATCTCCCCTTATATCACTCCTTCCCTTATTCAACAATCTTTTCAACACTCGGGCTGTTTACTAGGATACGAACTATCCATAGTCACCATAACATGTACCACCCCACACACTGAGCAATAATTGTATACCAAATCCCCCCATAAAATATTATGGCAGTAATTTCCCATATGTACAAATATACACACACAGCTTTCTGATAAGGTCTTTTATGTTTATCTCTGTCATTTGTAGTGTGATACTCCTGTTGTTTAATGCCTGAAGAAGCGGGATCTTGCCCGGGAAACACGTTGCAGTGTACCTTGGAGTATGTGAATAAATCGTTTTTGAATTCAATCAACGGCATTGAGTCGGTTTTGGGTTGGTTGGTCCACCACCACCACCTGATTATTTTAAACTTTTTATTGCATTTTTATTGCATTTTATTCTGTTGGCGCCTCTGTACATCGATATATTCTTCTTCTATATCTTCTTCTTCTATATCTTCTTCTTCTTCTTCTCCTTCTTCTTCTTCTCCTTCTCCTTCTTCTTCTTCTTCTTCTTCTTCTTCTTTTTCTATATTTTCTTCTTCTTCTTCTTCTTCTTCTTCTATATTTTCTTCTTCTTCTTCTTCTTCTTCTTCTTCTTCTTCTTCTTCTTCTTCTTCTTCTTCTTCTTCTTCTTCTTCTTCTTCTTCTTCTTCTTCTTCTTCTTCTTCTTCTTCTTCTTCTTTTTCTTCTATATCTTCTTCTATATCTTCTTCTTCTTCTCCTTCTTCTTCTATATCTTCTTCTTGTTCTCCTTCTTCTTCTTCTATATCTTCTTCTTCTTCTTCTTCTATATCTTCTTCTTCTTCTTCTTCTTCTTCTTCTTCTTCTTCTTCTTCTTCTTCTTCTTCTTCTTCTTCTTCTTCTTCTTCTTCTTCTTCTTCTTCTTCTTCTTCTTCTTCTTCTTCTTCTTCTTCTTCATCTTCTTTTTCTATATCTTCTTCTTATTATTATTTTCTATTTCTTCTTCTTCTTTTTCTATATCTTCTTCATATTACTATTTTTCTATTTCTTCTTCTTCTTCTTCTTTTTCTATATCTTCTTCTTCTATATCGTCTTCTTCTTCTTCACTTATTTCTCTTCTATATATTTTTTTTAAAGAAATGCAGCTATTTTTGAGCGTAATAAATAGCTGGTGGCGCATGGTGGAAGCGCCATTGTATGTGCTCCCTGGCAGTGGAAACACACAGACAGCAGGAGGTAAATTCAGCAGCAGCAGCAGGAGGAGGATGATTGTGTGGCAGCAGGCAGTCAATGAGGCAGGCAGCGAGACATAATAGGCTGTGGAACCTAGCGGTGGTACCAGGCCGTAAATACACAGCATGAGGTTCCAGACAGCGGTCGTGAAGCCTACATCGTGTCCAATACACAACTGGGACAACACAGTTTTCAACCCGGACACCTCTAAAAATAATATCACAAAGTATTAAAAAGTATATATATTTTTTTCTTCGTTTTTTTAAAGAAATGCAGCTATTTTTGAGCGTAATAAATAGCTGGTGGCGCATGGTGGAAGCGACATTGTATGTGCTCCCTGGCAGTGGAAACACACAGACAGCAGGAGGTAAATTCAGCAGCAGCAGCAGGAGGAGGATGATTGTGTGGCAGCAGGCAGTCATGGAGGCAGGCAGCGAAACATAATAGGCTGTGGTACCTAGCGGTGGCACCAGCCCATAAATACACAACAGGAGGTCCCAGACAGCGGTCGTGCAGCCCACATCGTGTCCAATACACAACTGGGACAACACAGTTTTCAACCCAGGCACCTCAGAAAAATTAAACCTTTTTTTTTTTTAATGTTTTTTATTTTTTTTTTTACAGCAAATTACACAGATATAGCTATTGTTGGACGTAATAGCTGGTGGCAGAGTGGCAGCAGAAGGTAAATCTGTGCACCCTGGCAGTGGGAAACAGACCGACAGCAGCAGCAGCAGCAGGAGGAATGGAGGAGTAGTGTGAGTGTGGCAGCAGGCAGGCAGCGTGACATAATAGCCCTGGTACCTAGCGGTGATACCAGGGCTGTAAATAAACACAACAGGAGGTCCCAGACAGCGGTCGTGCAGCCCACATCGTGTCCAATACACAAATGGGACAACACAGTTTTCAACCCGGGCACCTCAGAAAAATTAAACCTTTTTTTTTTAAATGTTTTTTTTTTTTTTTTTTTACAGCAAATTACACAGATATAGCTATTGTTGGACGTAATAGCTGGTGGCAGAGTGGCAGCAGAAGGTAAATCTGTGTACCCTGGCAGTGGGAAACACAGACAGACAGCAGAAGGGCAGTACACAGCAGCCCACTGTAGGTGTAAAATGTGTGGCTACAAGCGACGTAATAGTCAAACTGAACCAGGCTGGATTAGTAGTGAGCAGGAGCCAGGAGGTGGTAAAGGGT
Organism: Hyperolius riggenbachi; assembly: GCF_040937935.1. Classification (NCBI taxonomy): domain Eukaryota; kingdom Metazoa; phylum Chordata; class Amphibia; order Anura; family Hyperoliidae; genus Hyperolius; species Hyperolius riggenbachi. The sequence continues at coordinate 391,064,387 of NC_090648.1, forward strand.
GGTAAGGCATATTAACGATGGTTCCTGCAGCCAGTTCATGTCCCCCTCTCGCCGACAACAGGGGCCAGGAACTCGCCTTCCACCCACGCCTGGTTCATCTTGAGAAACGTCAGTCTGTCCACAGACTTGTGAGACAGACGTGAGCGTTTCTCGGTGACCACGCCACCAGCTGCACTGAAGCAGCGCTCGGACAGCACGCTGGAAGGGGGACAGGACAGCACTTCCAGGGCGTACTGTGCCAGCTCGCTCCAGATCTCCAGGCGCTTGACCCAATACTCCATGGGATCAACAGGGGCATCGCTGTCAAGCCCGCTGTAGGACCCCATGTAGTCAGCCACCATGCGGGTCAGGCGCTGGCTGTGACCGGAGGAGGATGCTGCTGCATGCACCTCCTCTCTAGTCACTGCTGGAGCCTCTACAGTCCTGTAGAGCTCGTTGCTGAGAGACAGCAGGTCTGTGGGGCGCTTGCTGCTGGATGCAGGCACCTGCTGCTGCCTCTGTGCTGGCTGGACAGTGGGGGTGGAAGGCTGGGGGAAGGCTTCCTCCAAGCGCTCAACAAGGGCCTGCTGCAAGCTCCTTATTTGTTGCGCTGGGTCTCCTCCTGCAGGAGGCAGGAACTGGCTAAACTTCCCCTTGAGGCGCGGGTCCAACATCATGCTGATCCAGATGTCCTCCCTCTGCTTCATCTGGATCACCCTGGGGTCCTTGCGCAGGCACGTCAGCATGTGCTCTGCCATTGGAAAGAGGCGGGCCACGTGTGCTGGCACATCGACGGCAGTGTGTCCTCATCCTCCTCCTCTGCCGCCTCATCCTCCCTCCACCCCCGCACCAACTCAGCTGCACTGTGCTGATCCCCCTCATCAGCAGCAAGGTCAGGGACCTCCACCAAGTCCTCCTCCTCCTCCCCCTCAGAGGTGGACTGTGCAGCTGCATGCCGCTCCTGCTGGGCCAAGGCTGCCGCTCCCTGTTCCAGCAAAGCATCGAGGGCCCTGTTCAGCAGACAAACCAGGGGCACCCACTCGCACACCATAGCATGGTCCCTGCTCACCATGTTGGTGGCCTGCAGAAAGGGAGCCAGCACTAAGCACACCTGCTGCATGTGCCCCCAGTCGTCATCGGGGACGATGGATGTTGCTGGTCTTGTCCCTTTTCTGAGCGGCGGACACAGTGGCCAGGGCAAGGTACTGGTTGACAGCGTGCTTCTGTTCAACCAGACGCTCCAACATCGCCAGGGTGGAGTTCCAGCGAGTTGGAACGTCAAGGATCAGCCGATGGCGTGGCAGCTCCAGCTCCTTTTGCATGTCTTCCAGGCTCGCAGAGGCTGCAGCCGAGCGCCGGAAGTGACGCACAACATTCCTTGCCATTTTCAGCAGTTCGCCCATCCCCTGGTAGGTGCGCAAGAACTTCTGCACCACCAGGTTCAGCACGTGGGCAAGACAGGGGATGTGGGTCAGGTTTCCCCTGTCGATTGCGGCAACCAGATTGGCCCCATTGTCGGCCGCCACCTCTCCGACTCTGAGGCCTCTGGGGGTCAGCCAAATCCTCTCCTGCTCCTGGAGTTTGGCCAACACATGGGTTGCCGTCAGTTTGGTCTTCCCAAGGCTGACCAACTACAGCAGCGCTTGGCAGTGGCGTGGCTTCACGCTGCTGCTGAGGCGGGGGGTTTGGCCAGGTGTGCCGGAGGATGGCAGAGGATCGGAGGAACCTGCTGCAGTTCCCCTGACCCTGCGGGGTGGCACCACCCACTGTGTTGCTGCTGCTGCTGTGTCCGCTGCTGCTCTCCCATCCTCACCCCCTTCCACCAAGCTGACCCAGTGGAAAGTGAAGGACAGGTAGCGGCCTGTCCCGAAGCGGCTGCTCCAGGAGTCCATGGTGACGTGGACCCTTTCACCAACCGCGTGCTCCAGCCCTCGCTCCACATTGGCCATGACAAAGCGGTGCAGTGCAGGCATGACTTGGCGGGCGAAGAAGTGTCTGCTGGGGAGCTGCCAGTCTGGGGCTGCACAAGCAAGCAGCACACGCATGTCGCTCCCCTCCTGCACGAGTGTGTACGGCAGGAGTTGGGAGCACATGGCCCGTGCCAGCAAGCCGTTCAGCTGCCGCACGCGACGGCTGCTGCCAGGCAGAGCCCTAACCACCCCCTGGAAGGACTCGCTCAAAAGGCTCTGGCGTTGCCTTTTGCTAGCACGGGAACCAGCGGAGACAGCAGAGGAGGCTACTGAGGACTGGCTGCCAGAACAGGCCTCAGTGTCGGCAGCAGGAGTTGCAGAGGGGGGAGGAGCAGTGCGTTTCCGCACTCCTGCTGGTGGTGCTGGAGGAGCAGGAGGGCGGGTGGCTGCTGTTGCTGCTGCTGCTGCTGAAGGCTGTGCAGTGATGGGTGTGGTGCCACTGCCAGCACCAGATGCCTTCAGCCTCTGGAACTCCTCATGCTGGTGGTAATGTTTAGCAGCAAGATGGTTGATCAGAGAGCTGGTGCTGAACTTTAAGGGGTCTGCACCTCTGCTCAACTTCCGCTGACAGTGGTTGCAAGTGGCGTACTTGCTGTAAACTGTGGGCATGGTGAAAAATTGCCAGATCGGTGACAAGAAAACCCCCCTACGGCCTGGAGCCGCTGCTGCCTGTCTCCCTGTGGTTGGGGGGGGAGCTTGGGTGCGGCTGGTGGTGGTACTGGCAGATGCTGCTACTGCTGAGCCTGAGACACCAGCAGGCTGTGGGACCTGCCTACTGCTGCCAATGCTTGCAATGATGCGCCTCCTTGCAAGGCCCACAAGCGCATTCTCCTCCTCCTCCTCAGAGCTGCTGATGATGACATCCCCAGGTGCTGGTGGTGGCGGCACCCAGTCTTTGTCTGTCACCCCGTCATCATCATCATCATCATCCTCCCCCTCCTGAAACATGTCCTGCTGGGATGATGACCCCCCAAACTCCTCTCCTGATGCATGGATGGGCTGCTTGACTGTCGCCACAGTCTTGCTGTCCAATCCCTCCTCCCCCAAAGTGCCCATCAGCATCTCCTCCTCAAAATCGCCAACAACAGCAGACAATTTACTCATGATGCCTTAGGTCAAAAGACTGCTGAATGACAGATCGCCAACTGACGGTGAACTGGCCTCCTCCCCCGTCCCTGCTGGGCGGCTGCTGCGAACAGGGGTGGTGGTGGTGGTGAGGGTGGAGGCCTCGAATGCAGAGCTGATGGCGGGCTGCTCATCCTCCGTCATCAGTTGCACCACAGTGGCTGCATCCTTTTCCTCAATGGGACGTTTCCGACCCAGCTGGAGGAAAATAGGAGCAGGTACTACACGCTGCTGCTGCTGCTGTGTCTCTGCAGCGTGAGTTGCAGATGCTCCTGCTGGGCGGCGCCCAAGGCGTCCACGGCCGGTGGCTATAGGCGGAATGTTAGCCACTGACGCAGCTGCTGCTGCTGCGGAACTGGGCATGGTGGCGCGGCCGCGGCTTGCCACAATGCTGCTCCCTCTCCTCCTGATTCCCTTGCTGCCCTTCCTCTTGCCCAAACCGCGCTGGCTGCCACTTCCAGACATCTTAGATGTTTTGGGCGTAAACAAAAGTTTTTTAAAAGGGCGGGTGAAAAAGTGGGGTACTTTAATGGAGTGGGTTAGTGGGTGAGGTGACACTAATCACTAAGTGATTAGATCGCTAAGTGATTACTAGTACAGTACAAATACAAAATACAATAATTCAGTAATCAGTAAGTGTGAACAGTGAACATTGAGTGTGTCCCCTAGTACACTAACTAGAAAATACAATAATCAGTAGTAATCAGATTCAGTAGAAGGAAATAGAGTGTGTGTGTACACTACAGACAGTGCACGCACACACACACGCAGGTGCTAGCCTATGAACAGTGACTGAGTGTCCCTAGTACAGTAAGTACAAGCAACTAGAAAATACAATAATCAGATTCAGTAGTAATAATCAGATGATTCAGTAGAAGGGAATACTATGTACTGTGTACACTACAGACAGTGCACGCACACACACACACAGGAGCTATGAACAGTGACAGTGAGCAGGGGAGGACTGGCCAGGGGGGAAGGGGGGAGATTTCCCCCCAGGCTGCCTCTCATTTAATGATTTAGGGCTGGTGCAGGGCCTGCTGCATTTAGGTTTTTGTATAAGGTGAACCACTAGGCTGGCTGAGGGAAATAAAAGCCCAATTAGCAATTAGAGGGTGGGAAAGCTAGTAAATATACATGGCATGATGCAGAGCAAAGCCTTGCCTGGAGGGTCAGTGGGAATAAAAAAAACTCTGCCTGCTCTCTCACCATCATTGCTCCCAACTGTCCCTCTTTTGAAGGGACAGTCCCTCTTTGGATGTGTGTATGTGTGTGTGTGTGTGGGGGGGGGGGGGGCCTTGGGGAATTAAGGTGGCCATACATCTGTCGACTCGGTGATCAACCAACTGTTTTGATAATTACTATCGACTTGGATGAAAATCAGTGCTGCCACAAGCTTGCCTAACTAATCAACAACTTTTTGTTTTGGAGTGGAAATTGGTAGAATCTGAGATGCTGGGAAATCTCAGGCTGATGTGGTTAATCCGGTGCACATCGGTAACAGAGTGCGATAATCACGAACAACGAACACGGCCGAAACCCCTGGCTGTCGTCTCTCCAAATGTACTATGTGACACCCGATGCTTGTGCAGTTATATTTTACCTGTCACGCTGTTCTGTAAGTGTCTTTGCTGTATTTCCGCATGGGCGCCCCATGTGACTAGCGGCATACAGCAAGTGGGGCGCATGTGTGACACCATTTATGCTGAGGCTACCATGAACACGGGCCTCTAGTTTGTGTTTTCCCCCTAGGCCAAAAGGTCCCAGTCCTCCCCTGACAGTGAGTGTCCCTAGTACAGTAGTATAATAACTACAAAATACAATAATCACTCAGTAAGTAAAGGACAAGACAGAGGACAGGAGGACAGCTGCCCACACAGGCAAGGCCCTGAGGCCTAAAGCTGTGTAAGCTTGCCTGCAGCAGCAGCTGTCTCTATGTAATACACAAGCTACTAACTAAAATACAATCTCTATCTAGCTAACAACAATATAGGTGTATATAGCAGGTGTATGTGAGCAAAAACGCTAGGTAATTGACCACTGTAGAGCACTTACTAAGCCAAAGCACAAAGGAGCAGATCTCTCTCTGTACAAGTCTCAGGCAAGGACGGAAAAACCGAACATGGAGGCTGCTATTTATAGGGTAGGGGCTGGCCAGGGTCCCCCTCTGTGATTAGCTGCCGTCAGAGGGCCTAGGAGCCCTCTGATCGGCTCTAAGGACATCAATCTGGGCTATGACGCTATTCGAGCTCGGTATTCGAGCTTGAATAGCGCTGTTTGCTCGAATAGCTCGAATAGTGAGTGGGCTATTCGAGTTCACTCGAATAGCCCATTCGAATAGCTGCAGCTATTCGAGCTCGGTATTCGACCTCGAATAGCTGAAAAAGAGCTTGAATATTCGAGCTACTCGAATATTCGAGCTCTGCTGAGCATCCCTGACTGCGAGCAGCGAGGATGAACCCTTGCTCTACTGGTTGCGCATGCTTGACCTGTGGCCAGAGCTGTCCCAATTTGCCATACAACTTCTCTCTTGAGCTGCCGCAAGTGTCCTGTCAGAAAGGACCTTCAGTGCAGCTGGAGGCATTGTCACTGAGAAGAGAAGTCGCCTAAGTCATGACAGTGTTCAGTACCTGACCTTTATCGAAATGAACGAGGCATGGATCCCTGAGGGCTATTGCACGACCGAAGACTAAGTCAGTCCCCACAGACAGCATCTCTGCCTGCAAGCCGTTTGACTGCCTTCTCCGCCACCACCAGGGTCCAGGACTCTAGGCGGATTCCAGAATTTTTAAGGCCGCTGCTAGCAGCGGCCGCTATACTAATTTTTCTTGGGCATGCACATGACTGCCTAATTTTTATGGCTGAACTGCAGGCAGCTGCAACAATAAACAAAAGGCACATGCCTTTTGTTTATTGTTGCAGCTGCCTGCAGTTCAGCCAGCGCCCCTTCCATACATGTGCCCATCCCCCTTCGTGATCATTACCTTGCCGTGGTGAAGGGGCTTGCGTATCACAATGAAGCAATGACCGCCGGCTATATGAGTGTCTCGGGTGGGGGTGGCACACCAAAGATAATAAGGTAGTTGTTTCATTGCGGTCAGACCAAATTTGATCAGCTGGACAGTCACTGTTCTGTCATTCAGCTACATCAGCCGGGCGAGCACATGGGCTGAAAAGCCACCATCACCTGCACTCTCGTCATGGTGCGCACCAGTCCAGCACGGCCGTCACTACACAAACGGCTGTTTGCAGTCACTGCATACCTTTCACTGCATCTGTGACTGCACATTATACCTGGCAGTCAGTGCATAACTTGCACTTGAATGGATACAGTTTCAAACAATTTAAAAATACAACCATCTAAAATTTCAAACAATTTAAAAATACAACCATCTAAAGTTTCAAACAATTTAAAAATACAACCATCTACATTTTCAAACAATTTACAAAAATGTCAACAAAAATTGCCCTCCGTAAAACATTCTTGGCAAATGCTTTCGACTTGGTTTGTCTTCCGCTGGCTCAAGGGTCCATCTGACCACAGATGCCTGGTCTGCAAAGCACGGTCAGGGCAGCTACAGCATGGGTCTCAGCAGGCTCCCACTTCGGGCCGGAATCCAACCTTCATTTCCCGCGGTGACAATGGCAGACTTGCCCTCCATAACGGATTCCCGTTAAAGGATTTAAAGTTGATTCATTACAATTAGGGCCTCAAAGTCCTGTATTGCATGCCTGCCTGCTGCCCTCCTTAGATGTGCAGTGGCAAGTACACAGCAAGTAGAAAATGTAATTTAAAAACAAAACGTAAGCTTTTTAACAGTGCCATGGAAAGTTGAGAAGGAAGTCATACATTACCTGACATCATTGAGTGAGGAAGAGCAATCTCGCCATGTTGCGCAGTAGTCCAGCATGGTCGTCACAACACACAACAAACAGCTATTTGCGGTGCGTTACACAGTGAGTTTGGTGTGTCAGTGTGAAGCAGTACTCTAATTACACTCCCTGATTGATGAATACACATGCAAGATGTTTTAAAGCACGTTAGGCCTGCAATTTAGCATTCAATGTGATTTCTGTCCTTAAAACGCTGCTTTGCGTCACATCCAGATTTTTCCCCGGGACTTTTGGCATGTATTCCACTCCGCGATGCCCCCCTCCAGGTATTAGACACCTTGAAACATCTTTTCCATCACTTTTGTGGCCAGCATAATTTTTTCTATTTTTCAAAGTTCGTCTCCCCATTGAAGTCTATTGCGGTTCGCAAACTTTTCCGCGAACCGAACCTTCCGCGGAAGTTCGCGAACCTGGTTCCCAAATCTAAAATCAGAGGTTCGGCCCATCTCTATCAGTCACCAGGCAACACCTCACCAGTGGAGCTGGTGAGAATAATAAATAAAGAACGGGTGCTCATCAGTGGAACTGATGAGCCTCAGAAACCACACAGACTAGGCCCCTTCAGAGGTGCTGGCTGCCCCAAGCTGGAACTAATAAAGGCTAGACCCCTTCAGAGGTGCTGGCTGGCACTAGCTACTCGGTACTACTACATATGACCAGACCTCCAAGGGTACTGGGAATGTACTAACAGATACAATAACAGAATAGTTTGACAAGACCTCACCAGAGGTGCTGGTTAGGTACTATTGATACACTGACCGTAATAATAGAACTCAGAACTTTAATAGAATAACCAGGCCTCCCCAAAGGGGCTGGTGAGGCACTATCAGTGAACAGCCCGTACAATAAAGTACAAACCCCAGCAAGCTGGGGACGCTGGAACTAAGATATGGAATCTCCCGGGGAGCGGGTGATTCAAATAGCACTGCTACCTAGTGATCACCTGAGGAGCAGGCGATTAAGGCTGTACTGCAGCCTAGCAGAACCACTTCACCAGAGGAGCTGGTGAAGCTAACACCTCACCAGTGGCTAGGGCCCACTGGTGAGCAGAATGGTCAGGCAGGCAAGAGTCGGCAACAGAGAGGACAGTTTCAGAGCAGAACGTGAGGCAGAAGAGTAATCGGTAATCAGGCAGAGGTTCAGCAACTTTGAGGCAGATAGACGGAAGTGCAGAATCAGCAAGCAAGATCAGAGTCAGAGTTTAGCCAGAGTCATAGACAGGAAATCAATAACAATAATACAGTCAGATAAGCTAACAATAGATAGATGTATATCGCAATTATCGCATATACATCTATCATCAACAGGAACCTCACTATGATATACAAAATAAGCAATATCCTAATCTAGGTGTGAAGTCCTTGATTTCAACACCTGGGATCTATTCTAAGGTCTGAGCGCTAACACTGGATGCGACAACAAACAGCGCTAGACTGAAGCCCGAAGGCTTAAGAAGCAGAGGAGACCTCACTGGCACGCCCCCTGCTGCCAGCCAAGCCGTGAGTGCCCTCCGATGTCAGCTGACCAGCAGGTCAGCTGACGAGGCTTCTCCTCGCACAAAGGTCCTCTCTATGTGCGCGCCCGCGCGGGACAGCGACCTTGCAGGGAACAGACAGTCCTGTCCCCGGGGTCCTAGACACCAGAGGGACGGGCAGGGGCCCAGAGGCAGCCGCGGTGGCTATGCAGTCCTCGTTACAGCGCCTCTGTTACGCCTGTTATACTGTTGATCTAGTTCACCCTTGGTGGAGGGGTGTATCCCCATCTTCTGTCTACAGAGAGCGACTTTTTAGACCTGAGTGGGGTCAGGTTATAATTCTCCCCACCTGCCTATCCAGTGGTTGCCTGTGTGGTAACCCACACTTGTGAGTATAATTTCATTTACACAAGATATCTTGATTTACTTAACATACTACACTAGATTGGGCTCTCGGTTTAATTTTTGTCTTTCAAGCCCCATGAATTCAGATCCGAATGTACTTGTGATTGTGGTCCAAATATTAACTGTTATTAACCGACAAAACCCGACGACTTTAACGGTTAATGGCAAAGCCCCCTTAACCACTTGAGGACCTAGGGCTTTCTACCCCTTAAGGACCGGCCACTTTTTTTCCATTCAGACCACTGCAGCTTTCACGGTTTATTGCTCGCTCATACAACCTACCACCTAAATGAATTTTGGCTCCTTTTCTTGTCACTAATAAAGCTTTCTTTTGATGCTATTTGATTGCTCCTGCGATTTTTACTTTTTATTATATTCATCAAAAAAGACATGAATTTTGGCAAAAAAATGATTTTTTTAACTTTCTGTGCTGACATTTTTCAAATAAAGTAAAATTTCTGTATACATGCAGCGCGAAAAATGTGGACAAACATGTTTTTGATAAAAAAAAACCCATTCAGTGTATATTTATTGGTTTGGGTAAAAGTTATAGCGTTTACAAACTATGGTGCCAAAAGTGAATTTTCCCATTTTCAAGCATCTCTGACTTTTCTGACCCCCTGTCATGTTTCATGAGGGGCTAGAATTCCAGGATAGTATAAATACCCCCCAAATGACCCCATTTTGGAAAGAAGACATCCCAAAGTATTCACTGAGAGGCATAGTGAGTTCATAGAAGATATTATTTTTTGTCACAAGTAAGCGGAAAATGACACTTTGTGAGGAAAAAAAAAAAAAAAAAAAGTTTCCATTTCTTCTAACTTGCGACAAAAAAAAATGAAATCTGCCACGGACTCACCATGCCCCTCTCTGAATACCTTGAAGGGTCTACTTTCCAAAATGGGATCATTTGTGGGGTGTGTTTACTGTCCTGACATTTTGGGGGGTGCTAAATTGTAAGCACCCCTGTAAAGCCTAAAGGTGCTCATTGGACTTTGGACCCCTTAGCGCAGTTAGGCTGCAAAAAAGTGCCACACATGTGGTATTGCCGTACTCAGGAGAAGTAGTATAATGTGTTTTGAGGTGTATTTTTACACATACCCATGCTGGGTGGGAGAAATATCTCTGTAAATGACAATTTGTTAATTTTTTTTACACACAATTGTCCATTTACAGAGATATTTCTCCCACTCAGCATGGGTATGTGTAAAAATACACCACAAAACACATTATACTACTTCTCCTGAGTACGGCGATACCACATGTGTGGCACTTTTTTGCACCCTAACTGCGCTAAAGGGCCCAAAGTCCAATGAGTACCTTTAGGATTTCACAGGTCATTTTGAGAAATTTCGTTTCAAGACTACTCCTCACGGTTTAGGGCCCCTAAAATGCCAGGGCAGTATAGGAACCCCACAAATGACCCCATTTTAGAAAGAAGACACCCCAAGGTATTCCGTTAGTAGTATGGCGAGTTCATAGAAGATTTTATTTTTTGTCACAAGTTAGCGGAAAATGACACTTTGTGAAAAAACACAATTAAAATCAATTTCCGCTAACTTTTGACAAAAAATAAAATCTTCTATGAACTCACCATACTCCTAACGGAATACCTTGGGGTGTCTTCTTTCTAAAATGGGGTCATTTGTGGGGTTCCTATACTGCCCTGGCATTTTAGGGGCCCTAAACCGTGAGGAGTAGTCTTGAAACGAAATTTCTCAAAATGACCTGTGAAATCCTAAAGGTACTCATTGGACTTTGGGCCCTTTAGCGCACTTAGGGTGCAAAAAAGTGCCACACATGTGGTATCGCCATACTCGGGAGAAGTAGTACAATGTGTTTTGGGGTGTATTTTTACACATACCCATGCTGGGTGGGAGAAATTTCTATGTAAATGGACAATTGTGTGTAAAAAAATCAAACAATTGTCATTTACAGAGATATTTCTCCCACTTAGCATGGGTATGTGTAAAAATACACCCCAAAACGCATTATACTACTTCTCCTGAGTACGGCGGTACCACATGTGTGGCACTTTTTTACACCCTAAGTACGCTAAGGGGCCCAAAGTCCAATGAGTACCTTTAGGATTTCACAGGTCATTTTTGTTTCAAGACTACTCCTCACGGTTTAGGGCCCCTAAAATGCCAGGGCAGTATAGGAACCCCACTAATGACCCCATTTTAGAAAGAAGACACCCCAAGGTATTCCGTTAGGAGTATGGTGAGTTCATAGAAGTTTTTATTTTTTTGTCACAAGTTAGCGGAAATTGATTTTAATAGTTTTTTTTCACAAAGTGTCATTTTCCGCTAACTTGTGACAAAAAATAAAATCTTCTATGAACTCACCATACTCCGTACGGAATACCTTTGGGTGTCTTCTTTCTAGAATGGGGTCATTTGTGGGGTTCCTATACTGCCCTGGCATTTTAGGGGCCCTAAACCGTGAGGAGTAGTCTTGAAACCAAATGTCGCAAAATGACCTGTGAAATCCTAAAGGTACTCATTGGACTTTGGGCCCCTTAGCGTACTTAGGGTGTAAAAAAGTGCCACACATGTGGTACCGCTGTACTCAGGAGAAGTAGTATAATTCGTTTTGGGGTGTATTTTTACACATACCCATGCTAAGTGGGAGAAATATCTCTGTAAATGACAATTGTTTGATTTTTTTACACACAATTGTCCATTTACATAGAAATTTCTCCCACCCAGCATGGGTATGTGTAAAAATACACCCCAAAACACATTATACTACTTTTCCTGAGTACGGCGGTACCACATGTGTGACACTTTTTTGCAGCCTAGGTGCGCTAAGGGGCCCAACGTCCTATTCACAGGTCATTTTGAAGCATTTGTTTTCTAGACTACTCCTCGCGGTTTAGGGCCCCTAAAATGCCAGGGCAGTATAGGAACCCCACAAGTGACCCCATTTTAGAAAGAAGACACCCCAAGGTATTCCGTTAGGTGTATGGCGAGTTCATAGAAGATTTTATTTTTTGTCACAAGTTAGTGAAAAATGACACTTTGTGAAAAAAAAACCAATAAAAATTAATTTCCGCTAACTTTTGACAAAAAATTAAATCTTCTATGAACTCGTCATACACCTAACATAATACCTTGGGGTGTCTTTTTTTTCTAAAATGGGGTCACTTGTGGGGTTCCTATACCGCCCTGGCATTTTACAGGCCCAAAACCGTGAGTAGTCTGGAAACCAAATGTCTCAAAATGACTGTTCAGGGGTATAAGCATCTGCAAATTTTGATGACAGGTGGTCTATGAGGGGGCGAATTTTGTGGAACCGGTCATAAGCAGGGTGGCCTTTTAGATGACAGGTTGTATTGGGCCTGATCTGATGGATAGGAGTGCTAGGGGGGTGACAGGAGGTGATTGATGGGTGTCTCAGGGGGTGGTTAGAGGGGAAAATAGATGCAATCCATGCACTGGGGAGGTGATCGGAAGGGGGTCTGAGGGTTTGGCCGAGTGATCAGGAGCCCACACGGGGCAAATTGGGGCCTGATCTGATGGGTAGGTGTGCTAGGGGGTGACAGGAGGTGATTGATGGGTGTCTCAAGGTGTGATTAGAGGGGGGAATGGATGCAAGCAATGCACTGGCGAGGTGATCAGGGCTGGGGTCTGAGGGCATTCTGAGGGTGTGGGCGGGTGATTGAGTGCCCTAGGGGCAGATAGGGGTCTAATCTGATAGGTAGCAGTGACAGGGGGTGATTGATGGGTAATTAGTGGGTGTTTAGGGTAGAGAATAGATGGAAACACTGCGCTTGGGTGGTGATCTGATGTCGGATCTGCGGGCGATCTATTGGTGTGGGTGGGTGATCAGTTTGCCCGCAAGGGGCAGGTTAGGGGCTGATTGATGGGTGGCAGTGACAGCGGGTGATTGATGGGTGGCAGTGACAGGGGGTGATTGATGGGTGGCAGTGACAGGGGGTGATTGATGGGTGATTGATAGGTGATTGACAGGTAATCAGTGGGTTATTACAGGGGAGAACAGATGTAAATATTGCACTGGCGAATTGATAAGGGGGGGGTCTGAGGGCAATCTGAGCGTGTAGGCGGTCGATTGGGTGCCCGCAAGGGGCAGATTAGGGTCTGATCTGATAGGTAACAGTGACAGGTGGTGATAGGGAGTGATTGATGGGTGATTGATGGGTAATTAGTGGGTGTTTAGAGGAGAGAATAGATGGAAACACTGCGCTTGGGTGGTGATCTGATGTCGGATCTGCGGGCGATCTATTGGTGTGGGTGGGTGATCAGATTGCCCGCAAGGGGCAGGTTAGGGGCTGATTGTTGGGTGGCAGTGACAGGGGGTGATTGATGGGTAATAGGTGATTGGCAGGTGATTGACAGGTGATCAGTGGGTTATTACAGGGAAGAACAGATGTAATTAATGCACTGGTGAATTGATAAGGGGGGGTCAGAGGGCAATCTGAGCGTGTGGGCGGGTGATTGGGTGCCCGCAAGGGGCAGATTAGGGTCTGATCTGATAGGTAAAAGTGACAAGTGGTGATAGGGGGTGATTGATGGGTGATTGATGGGTAATTAGTGGGTGTTTAGAGGAGAGAATAGATGTAAACAATGGATTTGGGAGGTGATCTGATGTCGGATCTGTGGGCGATCTATTGGTGTGGGGGGGTGATCAGATTGCCCGCAAGGGGCAGGTTAGGGGCTGATTGATGGGTGGCAGTGACAGGGGGTGATTGACGGGTGATTGATGGGTGATTGACGGGTGATTGACAGGTGATTGACAGGTGATTGACAGGTGATCAGGGGGATAGATGCATACAGTAAACAGGGGGGGGTGGTCTGGGGGGGGGGGGTCTGGGGAGAATCTGAGGGGTGGGGGGTGATCAGGAGGGGGCAGGGAGCAGGGGGGGGGATAAAAAAAAAATAGCGTTGACAGATAGTGACAGGGAGTGATTGATGGGTGATTAGGGGGGTGATTGGGTGCAAACAGGGGTCTGGGGGGTGGGCAGGGGGGGGGTCTGATGGGTGCTGTGGGCGATCTGGGGCGGGGGGGGGAGAAAATCAGTGTGCTTGGTGCAGACTAGGGTGGCTGCAGCCTGCCCTGGTGGTCCCTCGGACACTGGGACCACCAGGGCAGGAGGCAGCCTGTATAATACACTTTGTAAACATTACAAAGTGTATTATACACTTTGTATGCGGCGATCGCGGGGTTAACATCCCGCCGGCGCTTCCGTATAGCCGGCGGGATGTTGCGGCGAGCGAGCGGTGACAGGCGCCGGCGGAGGATCGCGTCACGGATGACGCGATCGCTCCGCCCATGCCCTTAAATGGACCGCCGCCTCTGTGGGTGAGGCCGTCCTGCAGGGCTCCACTTCCCCGCCGCCCCTGTGTAGTGGGCGGTCGGGAAGTGGTTAAATGCCAGAATCAACAAATTTGCAGATTATGTTAAGAAGAAAAGTGGGAGCAAGGGGAATATTTTTTTCAAAAAGACCTTATACTTTTTGAGAAAATCGAATTTAAATTTCAAAGGAAAAAGTATACATTTAAATCCGGTAATGACAGTTCTTAGGGAAACAATTCCCGCTGACTTTAGCAGTTAATAGCAAAGGCCCCTTACATCCCAGCAACACCAAATTTGCAGGATATGTTAAAAAGATAGAGGGAAACAATATTTAAAAAAAATGTAAAATTTACATTTTTTATGTTTAGAGTGTGGGAAATTAAATAAAAAATGGTATGGGGTTCCTCCTTCAGAGCCTCTGTAACCCCTTGTCTCCCATGCAGGCTGGGATAGCCAGAATGTGGAGCACCGGCCAACTGGGACTTCGCACCCTGAGCTATACCAGCCAACATGATCCATGCTATGGGGGGCTCTGGGGGAGAGGGGCGGCCAAGCCTTCCCCTCTCCCCCAAGCCCTTGTCCAATCCATGAACAAGGGGCTCTTCCCCACCTCCGGTGCCTCAGGAGGAGGTGGGGGGTGACGACTCTCTGGGGGGGGGGGATCATGGTGGCATCTGGGAGTCCCCTTTAAGAAGCAGACCCCAGATGCCAGCGCCCCTTCCTGGAGAAATGAGTATACCCCTTACCCATTTCCACAAAGGGTTAAATTAAATAAAAACACGACGAGAAAAGTATTTTATTAATCTTAATTAACCATAAATACTTACCTGTACCTTAAGTCTGAAAAAAAAATGAGTTTTACTCACCTGGGGCAATAGCAGCATAGGGGGCGATATTGTGGCTGGGAACGCGAAGAATCACTCGCGTTCCCAGACTGATGGCCGGCGATGGCAAAACCGGAAGTGGCCGCCGGTGGGGACAGGAAGATCGGAGGGACACGGCGAGGGCACCGATCAGCTGCAGGGGCTGAGGAAAGCCCCAGGTGAGTAAAACACTTTTTTTTTCAGACTTAAGGTTCACTTTAAAAAAAACTTCCCATGCCAATATCCTCGAAAAAGATCCCACTCCAATATCCTCTATCCTCTTGCGATCTTCTTAACACCTTGATTGAAGATCTCTGCCGACGAAGCCACACTCGTCGCTCCCTGTCGCATCTGTCAGCTATACTAAGTATAGCTAAGAGCGCATCTGCCTATGCGGATGCATTCCCGCTGGCTCTCGCTGTCCTCCCTGCCCCCCCCCCCCATGTCTGTCACCCTCACCAGGGATGCTCGGATGTGCCTCATCCACGAATTCGGCAATCCGCGTGGTTGCAAAAAAAAATCCGCATTCGGCCCCGCCGCATGCGGATTTTCATCCGCGTCCACGCAACCACGCGGATTTTCTGCCGTGAATGGCGTAATCACGCGTGGATTCCCGCCCGAAGGCGGATTTTCTTTTAACGTTAATAACAAAGCCCCCATACATGCTACAATCCCCCAAATTGCATGGATTATCGAGGTGATAAGGGGCAACATAACTTCAACATAAAAAATTCCCCCAAATTTTTTTTTCTAGAGAAAATGGATTTTAAAGTGAAATCAACACTTTAAATAGGGCTATTAATTGGTAATAAGTGGTTTTAAAAAGGGATATACGCGTTAAGCAGTCAAAGAGGTGAAGGCGAGTTCCAATGGCACTTGGCGGCGAAGGTACCGCTGGAGGAGGATGAGTGGCTGATGCCAAAAAGGCCCCAGAGAGGTTTTTGTAATTTTTTTTTTGTTTTTTTGCAGCAATTAGCAATGACATCGCAGCAGAGTTGTCAGTGGACACGGGCAGTGTGAACGCAGAGTGCAGTGGTGGTAGCGACTGAGTCAGGAGAAGGACTATGCGGGCGGTCAGTTCAGCAGCACAGAAGGACCACGGCAACATACTGGTAGTAGTAGTAGCAGCACAGCGTCATAGTGCTGGCCAAAAAATTAAATGCACCCGGTGACCCGGGCAGTGTGAACGCAGACAGAGTACATTGGTGGAAGCGACTGAGTCAGGAGGAGGAGGACAATGCGGGCGTTCAGTTCAGCAGCAGCAGCACAGAAGGACCATGGCAACATACTGGTGGTAGTAGTAGTAGCACAGTGTCATAGTGCTGGCCAAAAAATTAAATGCACCCGGTGACCCGGGCCGTGATAACGCAGACAGAGTGCATTGGTGGTACCGTGGTAGCGACTGAGTCAGGAGGAGGAGGAGGACAAAGCGGGCGTTCAGTTCAGCAGCAGCAGCAGCAGCAGCAGCACAGAAGGACCATGGCAACATACTGGTGGTAGTAGTAGCAGCACAGCGTCATAGTGCTGGCCAAAAATTTAAATGCACCCGGTGACCCGGGCAGTGTGAACGCAGAGTGCAGCAGCGGGAAGCGACTGAGTCAGGAGGAGGAGGACAATGCGGGCGGTCAGTTCAGAAGCAGCACAGAAGGACCATGCCAACATACTGGTGGTAGTAGTAGCAGTAGCAGCACAGCGTCATAGTGCTGGCCAAAAAATTAAATGCACCCGGTGACCCGGGCAGTGATAACGCAGACAGAGTAAATTGGTGGTACTGTGGTAGCGACTGAGTCAGGAGGAGGAGGAGGACAAAGCGGGCGTTCAGTTCAGCAGCAGCAGCAGCAGCACAGAAGGACCATGGCAACATACTGGTGGTAGTAGTAGCAGCACAGCATCATAGTGCTGGCCAAAAATTAAATGCACCCGGTGACCTGGGCAGTGATAACGCAGACAGAGTGCATTGGTGGTACCGTGGTAGCGACTGAGTCAGGAGGAGGAGGAGGACAAAGCGGGTGTTCAGTTCAGCAGCAACAGCAGCAGCAGCACAGAAGGACCATGGCAACATACTGGTGGTAGTAGTAGCAGCACAGCGTCATAGTGCTGGCCAAAAAATTAAATGCACCCGGTGACCCGGGCAGTGATAACGCAGACAGAGTACATTGGTGGAAGCGACTGAGTCAGGAG
Organism: Hyperolius riggenbachi; assembly: GCF_040937935.1. Lineage (NCBI taxonomy): Eukaryota > Metazoa > Chordata > Amphibia > Anura > Hyperoliidae > Hyperolius > Hyperolius riggenbachi. The sequence continues at coordinate 391,081,597 of NC_090648.1, forward strand.
GAGGAGGACAATGCGGGCGGTCAGTTCAGCAGTACAGAAGGACCATGGCAACATACTGGTGGTAGTAGTAGTAGCACAGCGTCATAGTGCTGGCCAAAAAATTAAATGCACCCAGTGACCCGGGCAGTGTGAATGCAGAGTGTAGTAGCGACTGAGTCAGGAGGACAAAGCGGGCGGTCAGTTCAGCAGCTCAGAAGGAGGACCATGGAAACTTACTGGTAGTAGTACCATAACACCAAAAAATTAACCAAGGTAGGCACTAGGCAGGTAGTAACTGTCTTTATAAAGGCAGGCATAGTTAACAACAGCACATGCAGCCCTTCATGTCCCCCTGTGTCCGACAATAGGGGACAGGAACTCACCTTCCACCCAAGCCTGGTTGATTTTCAGGAAGGTGAGTTTGTCCACAGAGGCGTGGGAGAGCCGAGAGCGCTTCTCTGTGACCACGCTACCGGCCGCACTAAAGCATCTCTCTGAGAGGACACTGGAAGGAGGGCAGGATAGGAGTTCCAGGGCGTACTGGGAAAGCTCGCTCCAGATGTCCAGTCTCTTGACCCAGTACTCCAAGGGGTCCACGGGGCCGTCGGTGTCATTGAGCCCGCTGGATGACTCCATATAGTCAGACACCATGGTGGTCAGTCGTTGCTTGTGCTGGTTGGTGGTGGATGCTGTGGCGGGCACCTCTGTTCTGGGCTGCTGCACTGCATACAGGCTCTTGCTTAGGCTCTTCAGGTCTCCAGGGCGCCAGTTGCTGCTGCTGCTGCTGCTGGTGGTTGTTGTTGTGCTGCTAATGGCAATGGCAGGCACCTCTTGCTGGCTTGGCAGAGCAGTTACAGTGGGGGTGGAAGGCTGGGGGAATGCTTCCAGTAGTCTGCGCACAAGGGCCTCCTTCAACTCCCTTGTGCGTTGCTCGTGGTGGATGGCGTCATTAAGTCTCCCAGCTTCCCCTTCAGACGGGGATCAAGCATCAAGGTAATCCAGATGTCCTCCCTTGAACGCATCTGGATCACCCGGGGGTCCCTGCGAAGGCAGCGCAACATGTGCACAGCCATGGGAAACAAGTGGGCCCTGCCAGCAAGATCTTCCTCGTCCTCGCCATTGTCCCATAACGCATGCCTGTCCTCTTCCTGTGCCATGTCGTTGTCCTCCTCAAACCGCCATCCACGTACAATGCCTGCTGCACTCTGCTCCTCCTCCTCATTCAGGTTAGGGACCTCCAACTCTTCCACTACCTGCTGTGAGCCCTCCTCTGAGCTGGACTGTGCTGCCATCTGCTCCTGTTCTTCCAACTGCCTCAGGGCTTCATCCCCACGCTCAATTAAATTGTCCATTGCCTGCTCCAGTAGACAAACCAAGGGCACCCACTGGCACACAGAGGCCCGCTCCTCACTGATCATCTTGGTTACCTCCAGGAAGAGACTCAGCACCAGGCATACTTGCTGCATCAGTGTCCACTGAGTGGCAGTAATCATGGGGACTTGCTGGTTGCTGGGGACACTTGGGTCTAGCATGTAGGCCCTTAGAGCCAGCCTGTGCTGACACAGCCGCTCCAACATGGCCAGAGTCGAATTCCAGCGAACTGGCATGTCGATGATCAGCCGGTGTTGTGGCCTTCCATACTGCTGCTGTAAGGTGGACAAGAGTGCAGAGGCAGTGGCTGACAGGCGGAAAAAGCGTACCACCGCCCGGGCATCCTGCAGCAGCTCGCTCATCCCCTGGTAGGTGCGCAAGAAGCACGTGGGCCAAGCAGGGGATGTGCTGGAGGTTTCCCTGCTGCACTGCTGCCACCAGGTTGGCCCCGTTATCGGCTGCCACATGCCCCACTTCCAGGCCTCTGGGGGTCAGCCACCTCCGCTCCTGCTTCCTGAGGGCGGCCAGGACGTTGGTGGCCGTAAGCCTCTCCTTCCCCAGGGTCACCAATTTTAAAAGGGCTTGGCAGTGCTGAGGCTTGGCGCTGCTGCTGCCGAGGCGGGCTTGCTTTCCGGGTGCAGAGGGAGTGTCGTGACAGGACCCTTCTGCATCCCCCCTGATCCCGCGTGATGGCACCACTAGCTGGGCTGATGCGCTCTTGTCCTCCCTCCCTTCCATCAGTGTCACCCAGTGGACCGTAAAGGACAGGTAGCGACCTGTCCCAAATCTGCTACTCCACGAGTCCATGGTCACGTGGACCCGCTTGCCCACAGAGTAGTCCAGGGAACGGGCCACGTTTTCCACCGCAAACTTGTGGAGTGCTGGGATCGCGCTCCTGCTGAAATAGTGGCGACTGGGGACTTGCCACTTGGGGATGCCAAATTGGAGCAGCGTCCGCATGGCGCTCCCCTCCTGCACCAGGGAGTAGGGAAGCAGCTGTGATGCCATGGCCCGGGCCAGAAAGCCATTTAGTTTGCGGATCCGCCTGTGGCTTGGAAGCAGAGGCTTGGTCAGACCCTGAAAGGTGTCGCTCAGCAGGGTCTGACGATGCTGGGATGCAGGGGAGACAGAGGAGAGAGACGAACACTGGCTGCCAGCCTCAATGTCTGTGTCCTGAGTAGCCGAGGTGGAAGAGCGCTTGCGTGCTACTACTGCTGCTGCTGTGGGGATTCACGACCCTGAGGGAGGGATGATGCTGCTGCGCTGGTGGGCCTTGTGCTCTCAGGAACCCCTGCCAGCAGTGCCTGCTTCCTCTTAAACTCCGCATACTCGCGGCAGTGGCGGCTTCTCAGGTGGCCCTGGAGGGATGAGGTATCCATCTTGCTCAGACTTTTCCCACGGCTCAATCTTTTGCTGCATAACCTGCACACCGCATACCTTTTGTCATCAGTACATTCGTCAAAGCAATCCCACACTGGTGACTTTAATTTACTGCGGCCCCCACTAGCAGAGGGTGCAGCGGAACAATGTGTGGTAGTAGTTGCCGGGGGTTGCATGGTGGTGGTGCCGGCTGAAGCAGTGTCCTGTCTACTCCCTCCACGCCCACTGCTGCCGATGCCCCTGCCCCTGCCTGACATATGGCGATATCCTTGCCTAGGCCGAGGTGACTCATCACCCTGCTCTGACCATTCTTCCCCGGACTCAGCAGGCTGCGCATAGTTAGGGTCCACAACGTCGTCATCATCAGCAGCATCATCATAATCCAGCTCTTCCTCTGACTCCCCCGCCTCCTCTTCTGTCCCTACATCCCCAGACACAGACCCCTCTTCTTCATCACCAGAACTCAACAACGCTTGTGATTGTGGCCCGATCTCAATCTCTGCCACATCAGTCCCCAGTAAGTCCTGAGCTTCTTGCATCAGCAGGTTCCCAGATGCCGGACTGAGGGACAGAACGCTGTCATCCTGGGAGGGCTGCTGACCAGTGGGTGCTGGGGTGGATGTCACAACAAGCGTGGGACGTTGGCTGCTGCTGCTGCTTGGAGTGGTGCTCACAGTAGAGGTCTGGGAGGAAGTCATGATGTCCATGAGTACGTCAGGTTCCATTTGCTCAACCACCACACGGGGACCAGAAACTTTAAAATATTTGGACAATGGCGTCCGCTGACTCGGCTCAGGCTTTGCTGCCCCCCTTTCTGCTGCATCACGACCACGTACAGCTGGGCGTCCTCTCCCTGGATGTGGAGCAGTCCAAGAAGTGGCTGAGGCAATTGAACTCCCTTTCCTCTCACCCCACGAAACCCTGCCAGACATGTTGCTAGTAATGAATCACTGGATGCAATGGGCACAGTACAAGGTCACTGAAGGATGCACCAGGCACAGTACAATGGCACTGAAGGATGCAGTGGGCACAGTACAAGGTCACTGAAGGATGCAGTGGGCACAGCAGTGGGCACTGGATATACAACTAGGTCACTGAAGGATGCAGTGGGCACAGTACAAGGTCACTGAAGGATGCAGTGGGCACAGCAGTGGGCACTGGATATACAACTAGGTCACTGAAGGATGCAATGGGCACAGTACAAGGTCACTGAAGGATGCAGTGGGCACAGCAGTGGGCACTGGATATACAACTAGGTCACTGAAGGATGCAGTGGGCACAGTACAAGGTCACTGAAGGATGCAGTGGGCACAGCAGTGGGCACTGGATATACAACTAGGTCACTGAAGGATGCAGTGGGCACAGTACAGGGTCACTGAAGGATGCAGTGGGCACAGCAGTGGGCACTGGATATACAACTAGGTCACTGAAGGATGCAGTGGGCACAGTACAAGGTCACTGAAGGATGCAGTGGGCACAGCAGTGGGCACTGGATATACAACTAGGTCACTGAAGGATGCAGTGGGCACAGTACAAGGTCACTGAAGGATGCAGTGGGCACAGCAGTGGGCACTGGATATACAACTAGGTCACTGAAGGATGCAGTGGGCACAGTACAAAGTCACTGAAGGATGCAGTGGGCACAGCAGTGGGCACTGGATATACAACTAGGTCACTGAAGGATGCAGTGGGCACAGTACAAGGCCACTGAAGGATGCAGTGGGCACAGCAGTGGGCACTGGATATACAACTAGGTCACTGAAGGATGCAGTGGGCACAGTACAAGGTCACTGAAGGATGCAGTGGGCACAGCAGTGGGCACTGAATATACAACTAGGTCACTGAAGGATGCAGTGGGCACAGCAGTGGGCACTGGATATACAACTAGGTCACTGAAGGATGCAGTGGGCACAGTACAAGGTCACTGAAGGATGCAGTGGGCACAGCAGTGGGCACTGGATATACAACTAGGTCACTGAAGGATGCAGTGGGCACAGTACAAGCTCACTGAAGGATGCAGTGGGCACAGCAGTGGGCACTGGATATACAACTAGGTCACTGAAGGATGCAGTGGGCACACAAGGATGTCACACTGTGTAATGAGATGCTTATATGCCAGCGAGCGAGCAGTGGGCACGGCACAAGGTCACTGACAGAATGAATGAACAGCGCTGGCAGAGAGTGGCGGCGCCGGCGGTGTGACTGGCTGCCTGCAAATAGTACAAGTGTATAACTGTCACTGGAATATACAAGTGAACACTGCAGCTGCACTAACCTGCCTGCCTGCACTACACACAGATAATCCCCACTCCCACTACACTGACTACACTGCAGCACTGAACCTGCCTGCACTACACACAGTTAAATAATCACTAGACTCCCACACTCCCACTACACTACACTGACTACAACTAACTACAGCAATCACTCACTGACTAGCTAACTGTGTACAGTATAAGAGCAGTGTTAGCAAAAAAAACCGCTTTGTTTTTAACACAATAAATGCACTCGCTCAAACAACAATGGCCTGGAGATAATCCTCTCAGCACCACAGTCTAGCAAGGACAGAGCTTTTCCATCATGGCCGCCGCTTTATATTCAGGAGGGGAGGGCATAGCTCCCCTCCTGTGATTGGTTGCTAGGGCCTGGCTGGGGCCCTCTGATTGGCCTGCAATGTGTCACTTACGCATAGTTTGACACATTTCCGCTAACCACGACTTCAGCGCCGGGTTTCACGAGCGTGAATGCGGATTTCTGTCCGCATTCACGCGAAGCCGAAGCAGATTTTCGTGGTTGAAAATCTATTCACGGCTTAGCGTGTCCGAGGCGGAATGCTTCAAAATGGTCGTGAATCCACGCGTAAGCGTGATCACGACCTGGCGGTGGGCACCACTGCCTGCATCCACCAGCAGCAAGCGCACGCGCACCACAGACCTGCTATCTCTGACCAACGAGCTCTACATGAGCATAGAGCTGCCAGGGACTAGAGAGGAGGTGCCTGCAGCAGCATCCTTCTCCAGTCACAGACAGCTCTTGACCCGCATGGTGGCTGACTACATGGGGTCCTTCAGCGGGCTTGACAGCGTTGCCCCTGTTGATCCCATGAAGTATTGGGTCAAGCACCTGCCGATCTGGAGCGAGCTTGAGCAGTACGCCCTGGAAGTGCTCTCCTGCCCCCCTTCCAGCGTACTGTCAGAGCGTTGCTTCAGTGCAGCCGGTGGAGTCGTCACTGAGAAGCGATCTCGTCTGTCTCACAAGTCTGTGGACAGACTGACGTTTCTCAAAATGAACCAGGCTTGGGTGGAAGGCAAATGCCTGGCCCCTGTTGTCGGCGAGAGGGGGACATGAAGCGGCACACACACATTACACCTGCTGCTGCTGCTGTATTTCTTCCTGCTGTCTGTGTCTCCACTGCCAGGGAACACATTAAAAGGTGCTGCTGCCCATGCGCCACCAGCTATTTACGCTCAAAAATAGCTGCATTATTTTGAAAAAAAAAAATATTATTTTAGAGGTGTCCGGGTTGAAAACGGTGGTGTCCCAATTGTGTATTGGACGCCATGTGGGCTTCACGACCGCTGTCTGGAACCTAATGGTGTTTATTTACGGCCCTGGTACCACCGCTAGGAACCAGGGCCTATTATGTCTGGCTGCCTGCCCTCCTGCTGCCTGCTGCCAGTCAGCCACACACTCATCCTCCTCATGCTGCCTGCTGTTGTATTTCCTCCTGCTGTCTGTGTCTCCACTGCCAGGGAACACATTAGAAGGTGCTGCTGCCCATGCGCCACCAGCTATGTCTCACTGCCCACCTGCCTGCTGCCACACACTCATCCTCCTCACGCTGCCTGCTGTTGTATTTCCTCCTGCTGTCTGTGTCTCCACTGCCAGGGAACACATTACAAGGTGCTGCTGCCCATGCGCCACCAGCTATTTACGCTCAAAAATAGCTGCATTATTTTGAAATTTTTTTTTAAATTATTTTAGAGGTGTCCGGGTTTAAAACTGTGCTGTCCCAATTGTGTATTGGACACAATGTGGGCTTCACGACTGCTGTCTGGAACCCCATGAACTTCATTTACGGCCCTGGTACCACCGCTAGGAACCAGGGCCTATTATGTCAGCAGTCACATCACACTGCCTGACACACACTACTCCTCCTCCTGTAGCTGCATTGAGCTTCTGCTGTCTGTGTGCTGCTACCACTGCCAGGGAGAACAGAAGAAGAACTATTTTCTGCTGCCACCCGCTCTCCTACCAGCTATTACCACACTACAATAGCTGCAACTACTTCCTCCTCCTGCTGATGTCTGTGTTTTACCACCGCCAGGGTACACAGAAAAAGACGCTGTGGGTTGCAATGTGCCACTACCTATTATGCCATCAACACAAATATAACTATGGTGTTATTAAAATAAAATATTTTCACAAATGAAGTAAAAAAATATATTACAAAAGAAAGGAAAACCAAGACACATAATATAATGATAGAGAAGAAGAGGAAGAAGAAGAAGATATAGAAGAAGAAGAAGAAGATATAGAAGAAGAAGATATAGAAGAAGAAGAAGAAGAAGAAGATATAGAAGAAGAAGATATAGAAGAAGAAGACAAAGAAGAAAAAGATATAGAAGAATAAGAAGAAGATATAGAAGAAGAAGAAGATATAGAAGAAGATGAAGAAGAAGAAGAAGAAGAAGAAGATATAGAAGAAGAAGAAAACGAAGAAGAAGATGAAGAAGATATAGAAGAAGAAGAAGAAGAAGAAGAAGAAGAAGAAGAAGAAGAAGAAGAAGAAGAAGAAGAAGAAGAAGAAGAAGAAGATATAGAAGAAGAAGAAAAAGAAGAAGAAGAAGAAGATATAGAAGAAGAAGAAAAAGAAGAAGATATAGAAGAAGAAGAAGATATAGAAGATATAGAAGAAGAAAAAGATAATTGAAGAAGATACAAGAAGTAGAAGATGAAGATGATTCGAGTAGAAGAAGATATAGAAGAAGAAGATAAAGAAGAAGAAGAAGAAGATAAAGAAGAAGAAGATATAGAAGAAGAAGAAGATATAGAAGAAGAAGATATAGAAGAAGAAGAAGAAGATATAGAAGAAGAAGAAGAAGAAGAAGAAGAAGAAGATATAGAAGAAGAAGATATAGAAGAAGAAGATATAGAAGAAGAAGATATAGAAGAAGAAGAAGATATAGAAGAAGAAGATATAGAAGAAGAAAATATACAAGAAGAAGAAGGAGAAGATATAGAAGAAGAAGAAGAAGATATAGAAGAAGAAGAAGATAAAGAAGAAGATGAAGACGACGTAAATGAAGACTTCCAACTTACAACCATTTTGGACACACCTTCTCTTGCAAACACTTTTCATGAAGTTAATTTACTATTTTTGATACCTTTTTTATATAACTACTACATCACCACAAAATCACTTGATGTTTTTCTTCATAAAAAGGTGGTTTCATGCATCATTGACCTCCAATACAAGTTTTACAAGCTATTTAAGGCCAGCTCGAATATTTTACTCGAATACAGACTCGGATAGTGACGTCGGATATCCGAGTTCGAATCGGATATTCGATTAATTTGAATATCGAACTTCGAGTGAATTCGGATAGTTTACTATCCGAATTCGACCAAACTCGAGTAGGATAAAGAAGTATCCGATCAACACTAGTGGCACTGCACACAGTATGAATTACTAAAGCTGTTGCCGCAACACAAGTGCAGTAATAATGGGTATTACACAATGTGCAGCTGATACAGTTACCGTAGTCAGTCACTGAATGTGGTGGGCCTGGCTGCCTGGCAGTGGCACTGCACACAGTATGAATTACAAAAGCTGTCGCCGCAACACAAGTGCAGTAATAATGGGTATTACACAATGTGCAGCTGATACAGTTAGTCACTGAATTTGCTGGACCTGGCTGGCAGTGGCACTGCACACAGTATGAATTACAAAAGCTGTCGCCACAACACAAGTGCAGTAATAATGGGTATTACACAATGTGCAGCTGATACAGTTAGTCACTGAATGTGGTGGGCCTGGCTGCCTGGCAGTGACACTGCACACAGTATGAATTACAAAAGCTGTCGCCGGAACACAAGTGCAGTAATAATGGGTATTACACAATGTGCAGCTGACTGACACAGGTAGTCACTGACTGTCTGTGCTGGGCCTGGCTGGCAGTGGCACTGCACACAGTATGAATTACAAAAGCTGTTGCCGCAACACAAGTGCAGTAATAATGGGTATTACACAATGTGCAGCTGATACAGTTAGTCACTGAATGTGCTGGGCCTGGTTGGCAGTGGCACTGCACACAGTATGAATTACAAAAGCTGTTGCCACAACACAAGTGCAGTAATAATGGGTATTACACAATGTGCAGCTGTTACAGTTAGTCATTGTATGTGGTGGGCCTGGCTGGCAGTGGCACTGCACACGGTATGAATTACAAAAGCTGTCGCTGCAACACAACTGCAGTAATAATGGGTATTACACAATGTGCAGCTGATACAGTTAGTCAGTGAATGTGGTGGGCCTGGCTGCCTGGCAGAGACACTGCACACAGTATGAATTACAAAAGCTGTCGCCGCAACATAAGTGCAGTAATAATGGGTATTACACAATGTGCAGCTGATACAGTTAGTCAGTCACTGAATGTGGTGGGCCTGGCTGCCTGGCAGTGACACTGCACACAGTATGAATTACAAAAGCTTTCACCGCAACACAAGTGCAGTAATAATGGGTATTACACAATGTGCAGCTGACTGACACAGGTAGTCAGTGTCACTAGTCACTGACTCACTGTCTGATTGTGCTGGGCCTGGGCTGGCACAAACACAGTATGAATTATCAAGGCTGTCTATAATGCAACACAAGTGTCAGTGGTACACAGAAAAAAAAACACAAGAACAGGATTAGCTCTCAAAAGAGCTGTTGTGGGGTGCTATTATAGCAATAAGAATCAGCCAGGAGCAAGCTAACAAGCCAAGAGCCTAACTAATCTTTCCCTAGGAGAAATAGTCTGAAGCAGCTCGCCCTACTCTCACTATAGCAGATTCACGAGTGAGTGTAATGGCCGTTGCTTCCTGACTTATATACAGGGGGGAGTGGCTCCAGGACTGAGTGTAGCCTGATTGGCTACAATGTGCCTGCTGACTGTGATGTAGAGGGTCAAAGTTGACCCTATTGGAGCATTATGGGGCGAATCAAACTTCCGGGAAAGTTCGCCTTCGCTTGCGGAGGCGAACCACCCAAAGTTCACCTGGAACCGTTCGCCAGATAACCGTTCTGCCCATCTCTTGCGGTGAACCGCGAACTATGTGCGAGTTCGACCAGCCACCTATACTACATCATTAGGCTCAACTTTAACTCTCTACATCACAGTCAGCAGACACATGGTAGCCAATCAGGCTACATTCCCTCCTGGTGCCCTCCCCCCCTTTTAAAAGGCAGGCAGCGTCAGCCATTTCCCTTGTGTGGCTGCAGTAATTAGAGAAGGGAGAGTTGCTGCAGAGACATAGGGAAAGCTTAGTTAGGCTCTTGTTAGGCTTGTTAACTAGCTCCCTGCTGATACTTATTGCTAAAAAGCACCCCTCAACAGCTCTTTTGAAAGCTTATGTTGTTCTTGTGATCTATTTTTGTATATTTTTGTGTGTGTCCAACTGACACTTGCATATACAGCCCTGTCAGTCAGTCACAGCTGGCCCTTGGCCCCTTGCTAATTTCTACTGTGCCACTGCCAGGCCCAGCACATTCAGTGCCTAGCTTTTCACTGCAAGTGTGTGACAGGCAGCTGCACATTTGTTTTTGTTTTTTTAACCAAGAAAATTTTTATTCAAAATGAAGCAGAATAAAATTTACAATACATTTCTTAAAGTGTTCGTACAAAAGCATCCATCAGAAACAGAACAGATGATATAACGGCAATACAAGTCAAAAAGGATTAACCAGCATGTGTGAAAGATGTATCAATTTGACAAGCTATTGTCACCATCCACTTGTGGTGGTAATCTGAACCCCCTCTCTGAAAATTATTAGCATTGGGTAGTTATCATTTCTCCCACCGGAATATCCTACAAAGAGGGTATGACAGTGCTTTTTCAGGTCTCAATCCCCATTAGCTTTTTGTAGTCCTCAGTATTTTTAAAATCAATCCATTGGGCCCATGTAACAAAGCATTTGTGAGATCTGTCTAATTTGACTGCTCTTAATTCTTCCATAGTGTGGATATAGTCAACTTTGGTTAACCAGTCTTTCATAGAGGGTAGCCTTTTTGATTTCCAGTGTCTAGGAATGAGTACCTTAGCCGCATTGAGGAGGTGAACCAGCAGGGAGTTTTTGTATGTCTTAATTGATAGATCATTATGGTGTAAGTGCATGGTCAATTTAGTAAATGGAATATGGAGAGATGAAATTTTTATAGACCACTTATGTATTGATCTCCAGAATGGGATAATAGCTGGGCAGTCCCACCATATATGATCATAGGAAGCTGGGGCAGCATTGCAGCGCCAGCAATGTGCTGGATAATCTGGGATGATTTTGTTTAACAACTCGGGGGTCTTATGCCATCTGGTTAGGATTTTATAGTTTGCTTCTTGAACTGAAGAATTCACTGAGCATTTGTGAGTTAAGATAAATATGTTCTCCCAGTCTAATTTTTCCGTGCCATTCTCTCTGGACGCTTCCCATTTATCAGTGAATGGTAGAGATGTCGCGAACGGTTCCAGGCGAACTTTGGGGGTTCGTGTACATCAGGCGAACTTTTGCGGAAGTTCGATTCGCCCCATAATGCTCTATTGAGCAAAACTTTGACCCTCCATATCACTGTCAGCAGACATGTTATTGCCAAACACACTGCTGGAGGACCCACCCTCCCCCTCCTCCAAGCTAGGTCCTTATACCATTTGACTCAGTTGTCTGCCTACACTAATTAGTAATGGGACAGCTACTACACACTCTGCTAGGGATATTTTAATTAGCCTCTTGTGGGCTCCCTCCTACTGGAGGGAGGAGGGCCTCTTCTGCCAGGCCTAAAATTTACTATTTTACAAACCAGTATACATCATACCATAGCTGGGAATTGAACACAGATCTCACTGTGTGGTGGGCAAGTCACCCTAACCACTGTACCACTACAGTAGTAAGTGAAGCTGGCCTAAAATTTACCATTTATGCTCAATGCAATAGAAACATTAGGTTGCTTAAAGGAGAACTGTAGTGAGAGGTATATGGAGGCTGCCATATTGATTTCCTTTTAAGCTATATCAGTTGCCTGGCAGCCCTGCTGATCTATTTGGCTGCAGTAGTGTGAATCACACCAGAAACAAGCATGCAGCTAATCTTGTCAGATCTTACAAAAATGTCAAACACCAGATCTGCTGCATGCTTGTTCAGGGTCTAGGGCTAAAAGTATTGGAGGCAGAGAATCTGCAGGATAGCCAGGTAACTGGTATTGCTTAAAAGGAAATCAATATGGTAGCCTCTATATACCTTTCACTACAGTTCTCCTTTAAAGAGAATCTAAACTGAGAGTGATATGGATGTTTCCTGTAAACAATCCCAGTTGCCTGGCAGTCCAGCTGATCTTTGTGACTGCAATAGTGGCTAAATCACACCCTGAAACAAGCATGCAGCTAATCCAGTCTGACTTCAGTCAGAGCACCTGATCTGCCTGCTTGTTCAGGGGCTGTGGCTAAAAGTATTAGAGACTCAGGATCAGCAGGTGATTCAGGCAACTGGTATTATTTTAAAAGGAAAAATCCATATTATTCTCTGTTTAGGTTCCCTTTAAGGATTTGTAGCATAAAAGCCAACTCACATATGCTGGGATTTGAACCTGGGTCTCACTGTGTGGTGGGCAAGCACCCTAACCACTGTACCAACTGAAGCTGGCCTAAAATTTACTATTTATGCTCAATACAAGAGAAAAAGTAGACAAGACAAATAACATTTATATCACACTTTTCTCCTGGCGGACTCAAAGCACCAGAGCTGCAGCCACTAGGGCATGCTCTATAGGCAGTAGCAGTGTTAGGAAGAGAGAGAGATATGAATCTATCTGGCTATCTGGGGTTCTCTTTGGACAACTGTTGAACACAAAAGAGAAGGCCATGTCTGGCTACATATCTGTAAGCAGTGGCTGCATGGTGTAATGGATAAGACAAATAACATTTATATTGCGCTTTTCTCCTTGCGGACTCAAAGCGCCAGAGCAGAGCAGCAGCCACTAGGGCGCGCTCTATTGGCAGTAGCAGAGTAAGGGAGACTTGCCAAAGGTCTCCTACTGAATTAGTGCTGGCTTACTGAACAGGCAGAGCCGAGATTCGAACCCTGGTCTCCTGTGTCAGAGGCAGAGCCCTTAACCATTACACCATCAGCCAACTGCTGATAAGGGCCCTGCTTCTGACAAAGGAGACCAGAGTTCAAATCTCAGCTTTTTCTGTTCAGTAAGCCAGCACCTATTCAGTAGGAGACCTTAGGCAAGTCTTCCTAACACTGCTATCTTGTCTAATTTTTCTCTTGACAACTGTTGAACACAAAAGACAAGGCCATGTCTGGCTACATATCTGTAAGCAGTGGCTGCATGGTGTAATGGTCAAGGGCTCTGCCTCTGACACAGGAGACCAGAGTTCAAATCTCAGCTCTGTCTGTTCAGTAAGCCAGCACCTATTCAGTAGGAAACCTTAGGCAAGTCTTCCTAACACTGCTACTGCCTATAGAGCATGCCCTAGTGGCTGCAACTCTGGTGCTTTGAGTCCACCAGGAGAAAAATGTGATATAAATGTTATTTGTCTTGTCTACTTTTTCTCTTGTATTGAGCACAAATGGTAAATTTTAAGCCAGCTTCAGTTGGTACAGTGGTAGTGTGCTTGCCCACCCGCAGTGAGACCCAGGTTCAAATCCCAGCCGATGTGAGTTGGCTTTTATGCTACAAATCCTTAAAGGGAACCCAAACGAAGAAGGATATGGATTTTTCCTTTTTAAAATAATACCAGTTGCCTGAATCGCCTGCTGATCCTGTGTCTCTAATACTTTTAGCCACAGCCCCTGAACAAGCATGCAGATCAGGTGCTCTGACTGAAGTCAGACTGGATTAGCTGCATGCTTGTTTTTAGGGTGTGATTCAGCCACTATTGCGGTCACAAAGATCAGCTGGACTGCCAGGCAACTGGTATTGTTTACAGGAAACATCCATATCACTCTCAGTTAAGGTTCCCTTTAAAGGAGAACTGTAGTGAAAGGTATATGGAGGCTACCATATTGATTTCCTTTTAAGCAATACCAGTTACTTGGCTATCCTGCAGATCCTCTGCCTCCAATACTTTTAGCCCTAGACCCTGAACAAGCATTCAGCAGATCTGGTGTTTGACATTTTTGTAAGATCTGACAAGATTAGCTGCATGCTTGTGTCTGGTGTGATTCACACTACTGCAGCCAAATAGATCAGCAGGGCTGCCAGGAAACTGGTATAGCTTAAAAGGAAATCAATATGGCAGCCTCCATATACCTCTCACTACAGTTCTCCTTTAAGCAACCTACTGTTTCTATTGCATTGAGCATAAATGGTAAATTTTAGGCCAGCTTCACTTACTACTGTAGTGGTACAGTGGTTAGGGTGACTTGCCCACCACACAGTGAGATCTGTGTTCAATTCCCAGCTATTGCTAACTAGTATGATGTATACTGGTTTTTAAAATAGTATAATTCCCTGGCAGAAGAGACCCTCCTCCCTCCGGGAGGAGGGAATAGGGAGAAGGGAGGTGGGAGGACACAAGAGGCTAATTAAAATCTCCCTAGCAGAGTGTGTATCAGCTGTCCCATAACTAATTAGTGTAGGCAGACAACTGAGTCAAATGGTATAAGGACCTAGCTTGGAGGAGGGAGGGTGGGTCCTCCAGCAGTGATGTGTATTTCACTCAATCAGGTGTGCCTCCAGGTATTAGAGCTCTTGAAACATTTTTTCTAGCTGGTAGAATTTTTTCAAATTTTCAAAGTTCGCCTCCCCATTGAAGTCTATTGCGGTTCGCGAACTTTTTCACGAACCGAACCTTTCGCGGAGGTTCGCGACCCGAAAATCGGAGGTTCGCGACATCTCTAGTGAAGGGTAATGGCGTCTCAGGACTCAAATCGTCAAGGCCCTTGTACATTAAAGATACTGTGTGGGGAACTGCTTCCCTCCTCTGGCACAACTCCTCAAAACCGGTCAAGGCCCTACACAGGAAACGTTTGTTAGATGGGTTAGTAAGATAAGAGCATATCTGGCGAAAAAGGCCATGGCTGAATTATGGAGCCCAAGTATCTATTTGTTATTTTATTTCCTTCCTTAAATTGAAATGCTTTAAATTCAGACTCCGGTTTAAGGTTATGAGTTTCAGTCTTAAAGAATGGGCCTTTAATTCCAGGGCCAAAGTCAGAATTAAAAATCAAGCTTGTTAAGGGTCTCAATTCTGAAGAAAGTTTATACGCCTTGCAAGCCTTCCGAAACATCCGTAGCGCATTCTGTATCAGCATAAAATCCTGTATAATATGCTTGGCGACTGGGTTGGGTATCCAAGGAATACTCCTTACCGGTTGACCCAAAATCTGTTCATCTAATCGTGTCCATAATTTGTCTGTGCCATGGCAGGACCAATCAATTATTCTAGTTAGTATGCAGGCCATATGGTATCTTTCCAGATTAGGAACTGCCGCCCCTCCTTTTTGTTTTGGAAGGTACAGGATGTGCCTATTAACTCTGGGGGGGGGGCGGCCATTCCAGATAAACTGGCCCAATTTGCTCTGCAATCCATTCAGGAATTGTTTGGGGATGTGGATGGGCACTGCTTGGAATAGGTACAGAATGCGCGGCAGGATGTTCATCTTGACTACAGCAATGCGTCCGAACCAAGATAATGTTAGGCCCTCCCACCTTTTAAGGTCCTCAAGTATGGTATTCTGGATTTTTAGGAAGTTCAACGTGAAGAGCAGTCCAGCATTGTTTGGTAATCTGACCCCTAGGTAAGTAATTACCCCATTACTCCATTTGAAAGGTAGGGTACGTTTCAACTCTTTCACCAAGGCTTCAGAAATCGAAATATTAAGGATTTCAGATTTTGACAGGTTCATTTTGAAGTTAGAAATAGACTCATACTCAGAAAAAGCTTTGATTATGGCATTCATGGATATTCTGGGGTTGGAGATAAATAGTAGAATATCGTCCGCAAATGCTGCCACTTTGACATGCAACTCTCCCACCCTAATACCCTGAATATTTTCATTTTGTTTATATGTCTGATAAAAGGCTCCAAAGTCATAATAAACACCAGGGGTGACAACGGGCAGCCCTGGCGTGTGCCATTTTTAAGAGAGAACGAGCTAGATAAACATCCATTCACCTTTATCTGGGCCGTTGGGCAGTTATAGAGTGCTAGAATTGTAGACAGCATTATTGGTCCTACGTTAATATGGTGTAGTACTTCCTTCATAAAATCCCATGCTACTCTGTCGAAGGCCTTCTCCGCATCAACTGAGAGGAGAAGGCCTTCGACCTTTCGCTTATTGATATATTCAATCAGGGTAATGGCTTTAGTGGTGTTGTCCCTGGCTTCTCTGCCAGGGACAAATCCAACTTGGTCACCTCTTATAAGAGAAGGGATCATTTGTACAAGCCTGTTTGCGATGACCTTACTAAATAATTTGGTGTCAACATTGAGTAACGATATGGGCCTGTAATTGGCACAAACTGTGTCATCTTTTCCTTTTTTGGGGATGACTGTAATGTGGGCAGCTTGCATTTCTGCTTTTAATGGGTTTTCTGTTGAAATCTCATTAAACAAAGATGTCAGATGAGGGACCAAGATGTTTTTGAAGGCCTTGTAGTATGCTCCTGAGAAGCCATCAGGGCCGGGGCTCTTATTCGGTTGTAATGATTTAATTGCAGCAAGCACTTCATCTTCTTGAAACTCCTTCCCCCATTCCTCCAATGTTTGCTCACTAATTTTAGGCATTTCAGAACTCACCAAGTATTCTCTGATTTTTTGGATTCTTATAGGGGTATCTCCAGATTCCTCTGTGGTAGATTTCAAAGAATCTGAGTAGAAATCTACGAATCTGCAGGCTATATCTGCAGTTTTCTGCATTAACATCCCTTCCTTATTTCTGATAGCTTTTATATCCCCTCCTATTTGTTTTTCTCTTAACGCTCTTGCTAAGTATTTGCCCGGTTTGTTTCCTGCCTCATAAAATATTCCTGTCCTTCGTGTAAACTCTGACTGGAACCTTCTATCTAAAACTTTATTTATCAAATCTCGAATTTCTTAAGCCCTATCTTTATTAAGTTGCAACGTGTTAGCTTTATTTAGAAGCTCGAGCTGGCGTAGTTCCTCAAAAAGGGTGTCTAAATAAGCTCTTTTGTCTTTTCTCATTCTGGACTGCTCTCCAAGGAGAACCCCTCTCATAGTGCACTTATGGGCTAACCACACTGTTGAGTCACTGACCTCTGGTGTAATATTTGTAGCGAAAAAGGCTTCTGTAGAGAGAAGGATCTGATTGCCGGTGATCAGTGAGGGTCCGTAGCTGTAGCGCAGCGGAATGCGGAGGGCCCGGGCATGATGGGGTAGCCGTCTCCCCGGCAGTGTAGGGGTTAGCGTGGGTTGGGGGCGGTGCAGGCTAGGAGGCAGCGCAGCGAAGAGGAGGGGGCGGGTGTTGGTGGTGAGGGGAGTGACAGTCTTTCCCGGGCAAGGCGGCGGAAGTAGCGGGGCGGGCACTTCCGGTTTGAGCAGCAATGGAAGAAGCTGCTTGCCGGACGCCCGCTGCTCCCGAGGACATGGAGGGACTAGAGCTACTGGTTGCCCGGATCCGTGCAAAGGCAGGATCGAGAGGCCCCTCATGGGTCACGGTGCAATTGGCGGCCATGGGAGCAGGCACCTCAGCGGAGGCTGTTGCTGATAGCGCGCCGGCAGCGGCGGCAGAGCCCAGCGCTTCCCCAGCAGAAGCAGGTGAGCAGAGAGGAGAGGAGAGGAGACAGTCCAGGCCTCCGGAGAGGCTAAGCCCAGACCCCCATGCAGGAGCGCGGCGTCGCTCAGGGAGCCCCATTAGGGACCCTCCGCCCCCCCCCCAGCAAAGCGCACTCAGAAAACACGGGGGTCCGGCGGGAGGAATCCCAGCCAACACCGGGATTCGTCAGGGCCATCCAGCGCGGCCAGTTCCTCCCACCAGCAGGCAGCAAGAGGGGATGCGGCCATTAGTCCCCGCGCGGCGCGGCAGACTAGGCGGGCCCAGCACAAGGATGGCCATCACACGGGTGCCGCCCCTCCTTCCGCGGCGGCAGCCCACCGGACTCAGGGCGGGAACAGGAGCTCCGCAGCCAGGGGCAAGTCGAAGGGGTCCGCCAAGAAGAAGCGCAAGCAAGTCAGCGGTTCACAGCAACAGCAGACGCGACAAGAACAGCACAGCAGGAGCCTTGCACAGGGGGACGGCTCTGCTTCCGAGGTCGATTCTGCAGCAGAAGAGGATGACAGCCCAGCGGGTGGATCCGGCATGACGGCTGGCAGGGACTTGCGTCCGGGGCAGCCAGGTGAGACCAATTTAGCCGCAGTAAATGCCTTAGCCACATTATTGTTGGGGATTTGTGGGGGTCGTCAGGGGGGGGGCTGGGGGCGTGTCAGTAGCGCCAGGGCCGCAGCCAGGGCAGGCGCAGCCTTCACCTTCCACGGCGCTAGTAGTGCCGCCAATCGGGTCACCTTTGTCACCGGTGGGAGCTTGGGCGTCCGCACCCCCAGTAGTGGCGTCACATGCGGGGTTAGTACCCTTGGGGGCTCCCTTACCCCTGGCAGCAGTTGCAGGCACGCAAGGGGTGGTTCAGGTGGCGCAGCCTGTTATGACGGGATTGTATAGTGTGCAGTCGGAGGTGGCGGTGCAGACGGAGGGGGCAGGGTGCGATTCTACTGGGTCTAGTGGGGGGGGGGGGCAGGTGCGTTTAGCAGATGCATCGCACGCGGAGCTTTACATTTGTTTTAATGGCCTTCTTGGTTCCCATCTGAAGCAAGAAGTGAAGGAACGGATCTGGAAGGGCGAGTATATCGAGATATTTTCGCTCCTTCAGCTGGAAAAGTTTAATCTAGATAAGGGTAAGCCGGATGAGAAAAAGAGGGAGGAGGAACGGCGTTATAGACTGATTCCCCGCACATTCCAGAATTGGTTTCAGGCCTTTTCAATCATGGCTAGCGTGATTGGGGAAAAACAGCCCGAGCATTGCTCGGCGTTGTTTGGTTATATGGACTCGATCGGGGAGGCTCACCGGTCGTACGGTGGGAACGCTTGGCTGCGGTACGACGAGCAGTTCAGGCAGGAGAAGGCGGTAAGGCCCGTGATCCGCTGGGATCACAAGGATATTACCTTGTGGATGCGGCTGATGATCCCGGCCAGAACCACTCAGTCCTTTCCCGCGGTTGCTGGCGGGTCGGCCCCTACTGGCCAACCGGCTAACCGAGGAAAGGGCATCTGCTGGCAGTACAACGACGGATCCTGTCGTTTTGGTCAGTCCTGCCGCTTTAAGCACGAGTGCTCTAATTGCGGAGGCTCGCATGCGGCTTCCGGGTGCTACAAGCAGCGAAAGGCAAGGTCTGGGGATTCTGCACGTAAGAGGGACGACGCCGGTGAAGGGGGTAGAGATGGCGCGCTTCCTAAACAGGTATCCTGAGCGGGAGGTGGCCGAATTCTTAAGGGCGGGTTTTGAGGAGGGTTTCCGGATCAAAAGTAGTTGTTTGTTGCGGTCGGAGCCCCCCTTTCGGAACTTGAAGTCTGCCTATGAGTTCCCAGAGGTC
Organism: Hyperolius riggenbachi; assembly: GCF_040937935.1. Lineage (NCBI taxonomy): Eukaryota > Metazoa > Chordata > Amphibia > Anura > Hyperoliidae > Hyperolius > Hyperolius riggenbachi. The sequence continues at coordinate 391,101,133 of NC_090648.1, forward strand.
GTAGATACGAAGATTGCGAAGGAAGGGGCGGCGGGTCGTTTGGCTGGTCCGTTCACTTCTCGCCCCTTAGCTGATTTAATTGCGGCCCCGTTGGGTGTGGTTCCCAAAAAAGAACCGGGGTCTTTTCGGTTAATACATCATTTGTCGTTTCCTCGTGGTTCGTCGGTTAACGATGGTTTGTTATGCGATGATACGTCAGTGGTGTACACTTCATTCGACGCGGCTCTATGCTGGGTCAGGCGCTTGGGTCAAGGGTCGTGGTTGGCAAAAACCGATATTGAATCGGCTTTTCGGCTGCTGCCCGTTCATCCTTCCAGTTTTCGTTTGTTGGGTTGTTTTTGGAAAGGTGAGTATTTCATAGACCGGTGCCTACCCATGGGGTGCTCAATTTCCTGCGCGTATTTTGAACGGTTTAGCACGTTTTTGGAGTGGGTCGTAAAGGATATGTCGAGCGTGCCATCAGTTATGCATTATCTCGACGATTTTTTGTTTATGGGAGCAGCAGGTTCCCCTGATTGTGCCTATGCGCTGGCTACCATGCGGCACGTTTGTGAACGCTTCGGGGTCCCACTCGCGGAAGATAAGACGGAGGGCCCGGTCACGTCGCTAAAATTTTTAGGCATCACCATAGACACTGTTGCTATGGAATGCAGTTTGCCGACCGACAAGGTGGAGAACCTAAGGGAGACCATTTTGGCCGCGATTCATTGCAAGAAAATAACTTTGCGGGAGATGCAGTCTATGCTAGGTAAGTTGAATTTCGCCTGCAGAATAATGCCCATGGGGCGGATCTTCTGCAGGCGCCTGGCTATGGCTACTGCTGGGATAGCGGCGCCACACCACCGGATTCGGTTAACGGCGGATCTCAAGTCGGACCTGCAGGTGTGGTTGATTTTCTTGTCAGACTTCAATTGTAAGTCCCTGTGGATGCAGGAAACGGTGAGTAACTCGGATTTAGAGCTTTTCACGGATGCGTCGGGCGCCCATGGTTTTGGTGCTTTTTTCGCGGGTCAATGGTGTGCGGTTCCTTGGGACAGGTCCTGGGTGGAGGCGGGTTATACTTCCAATCTGGTGTTGTTGGAGCTTTTTCCCATAGTGGTGGCGGTTCAGATTTGGGGACAGCAGCTGGCCAATAGGCAAGTCAAGATCAATTGCGACAACATGGGAGTGGTATTGGCGATCAACAGGTGTTCGGCATCCTCTCCCCCGGTGATAAGTCTGATGCGGCAATTGGTCTTGGACTGTTTACGTTTTAATATTTATTTGTTTGCGGTACATCTGCCAGGGGTTGATAACGTGGTCGCTGACGCACTTTCTCGATTTCAGTGGGACAGATTCCGGGCGGCGGTTCCCACGGCGGAAGAGCGTGGGGTTCCTTGCCCGTCCACGGCGTGGAGGATTCCTTTCGAGCGGTATCCTTCATGATTGGGAGATCCTTGTCCGAGTCGTCGGCAGCAGCGTACACGTTGGTATGGAACGCGTGGGATGCTTTGCTGATACAAGTGGGCGGCTGTGCTTCAGACGAGCAGCGGCTGTGTTTGCTATTATATTTCCTGGGTACTAATTTCGTGGAAGGCATTTCGGTGTCGGCAGTGCTCAAAAAGTTAGCTGCTCTGGCCTTTTGGTTTAAAGTTAGGGGGTTCTCGGACGTGACTAAAGATTTTCGGGTAAGACAGGCGCTAAAGGGGTACCGGGTGGGAGCCATTCGCAGGGAAGCAAGACGCCCGGTGACGTTTGATTTGTTGGGCAGGCTGGCGGAGGCGCTGCCAGGCTTGTGTTCTTCAAGCTATGAGTGCGGACTTTTTCAGACCGCATTTGTGCTAGCCTTTTTTGGGGCATTTAGAATCGGGGAATTAGTGAGTAGGAATAAGTCAGGAGTGGGAGGCATCCTCGCGGAACATGTCACCGTCCTCGCGGATTCGGTGGTCATTTATTTACCGCGCTCAAAGACCGACCAACGGGGCAAGGGCCGGTCCATTACTCTCTTCCAGATCGGTGGACCTTTATGCCCTCTTCTAAACGTACAGAGCTTGATGACGGCCCGCCCTGCTCAATCGCTAGTGTTTCTGGTCCATTCGGATGGCACAGCTATGTCCCGCTTTCAGTTTGTCGCGATATTTAGAAAATGCTTGGCTCACCTCGGCCTCCCTTTCCTGGAGTTTGCCTCCCACTCTTTTCGCATTGGGGCGGCCACTGATGCGTCACGGTGGGGATTGAGCGAGGGGGTCATAAAGCAGATAGGGCGTTGGGAGTCAGCTCGGTACAGGACATATATCAGACCCCATTTAGTGTAGAAGGGGGGGGGGGGCGGTTTGTCTTGGAGTATCCGGGCAAAAAATGCTGTCAGTTTTTTGTTTCTTTTGTTGCAGGTCCGCAGGTTGTGGTCTGGATCGTAGGGCACTCCTACGTCAGCAGGGGGGCGAGAAGGGCCGATGTTAGGACTGAGGGCCGGCAGCTCGGCTTTCCCAGGGATCAGGTACGTATCCGGTGGATAGGTTTCCCTGGGATGGTGTGGCCCAGCCTTTTGCCGGAGCTGCACACTTTAGCACGTATAGATAGGCCCCCCGATATCCTGGTGTTGCATGTAGGGGGGAACGATCTGGCCGCTAGGTCCACCAGGGTGGTCATCAAGGAGGTCAAGTTTGACTTCTTGAGGATCCGGTCTTTGTTCCCGGAGACCATTGTGGTGTGGTCAGACATTGTGGCCCGGGGTTACTGGAGGTTGGCCAATTCTGTCCCGAAAGTTAACAAGGCTAGAATTAAGTTAAACAAAGAGGTTGCGAGGTTCTTCATAAGGAACGGAGGGTTGGCCATACGGCATTTCGAGTTGGAGGAGGAGATTGAACTGTTCTTAAAGAAAGATGGGGTGCATCTTAATGACATTGGGATGGACTTATGGGCCCTGGGCATCGAAGATGGGATTCAGCGAGCTCTGAGGTTGGGGGCCTCAAGGGCATAAGGGGTCACGCCCTTGTCGTGGTGGAGGGGTAAAAAGGGGCTCCGGAGGTTAGTGCCTTGGGAAGGAGATTTGTCGTGGGACGAATCCGCTGGTTTGAAAAAGGGAAGCAAGAGAGAGACGACTTTGGGGCATGCAGCTGTCCCCGAGCCGAGCTACGCGGCTGGGGGCCGGTACAAGGCTGCATGTCACACGGGTGTTTTTGGAGTACGAGTTTCGGTGCCTCCGGACCCTTTTACCCCAGTTCTTGATGGAGATCGTTTTAGTTACGTTATGGTTTCTATTTTTGTTTGGAACATTGTTAATTGGCTGAATAAAGAAGGGGCTGCTATGGCCTTAAATTAATCCAATGCCAGGTAGTCCGTGTCTATTATTTTAGGAGGTTTTAAGTTGAGGGGGAATGTGGGGTCTCTGGGGGGTAAGGGGAAGTAGGCTCTACCATTATCATGCAGTATCACCGAGAATCAGATATATCTCTAACCTCTGGACACCTGAGTAATATGAGTGTTTGATGCAACCGTATACTTTGAGGAGAGCACCCGCGTAGAGGGTGCTAGGCAGCACGAGATACTGCTTAGAGAACAGGTTCCTTCCACTGGTCAGATGCTCCCCAAGGGGCGGAGCCAGGCTGAGAGTGGAAAGGATCAGAGAGTGAGTGACACCAAGGGTGAAGTGTCACTGACAGGTCTGGGAACTATCTCCCAACAGGGAAGATAGTTCTCGAGGTCGGACAGGCCAGCTCGTTAACACACAGACAGATAAAGTACAGAGACAGGAGACAGATGCGGAATCCTAAGACTAGCAGGGTTTGGCAACAGAGTATCAGATATAACGAAGTACTAAATCAGAGATCAGAAGAATGGTCAGGAGAGCAGAAGGTCATAACAAATAATCAACAATTCCTAGACTAGGGTGTGAGTTCCTTGGTCATCAACACCTTGGAAACTGGTCTAGATAATAACACAAATGATAACAGAATTCCTAGACTAAGGTGTGAGTTCCTTGGTCATCAACACCTTGGAAACTGGTCTAGATAATAACACAAATGATAACAGAATTCCTAGATGTAAGGAAACGCGGAAAAGCCGCCGTCTCTCAAGGTGAGGCGGCTGTTTCCGCGTCCAGCATGGCGTCACAACGCGGAAAAAACGCCGCATGCCGCATAGGCAGTACGGCGGAATCCGCATTGGTAACGACGGAATCCGCATCAGAGGCGGCTCCTGCACTCGAGACTTTGTTAAACAGTTCTGGTGTGGCTGGGACTCATAGTCCACCTGGATTCAGAGTTACACGCGCGCGCGCACAGAGGCAGAGTTTAAATAACAGTCAGAAGGGAGTCAGCTGACCAGCGGGGTCAGCTGACATTTTCCACTGCTCCCATTGATCCAGCAATTAGGGAGGTCCTGGAAAGGTCCTTGTGTATATATACTGCTGGCTGTTCACTTGCTCCTTGTCTGGCGTTGCGATCACATACGTGGAAGCACCCAGATCCGTAGTCAGATCCGCAAGTGTGCCGGGACCAGCTGGAGCTGTAATCCTACACTTAGCTAGATTCTTTTGATAGCTAAAGTACTAGTTTGATTGTGATTATCTGTTATGACCTATTTGCCTGCCTGACTATCCTCCTGAAACTTTGATCCTGTACCTCGATATTTCTGATACTCTGTTGCCGAACCCCGGCTCGTCCTTAGACCGAACCCTGCCTGTACCTTGACTCCGCCTTTACTTTACGATACTGTACGTTATCTGTCCGTGTGTGTACGACCTGGCTTGTCCGACCTCGAGAACCGACCTCACTGTTGGAGGCGGTTCCCCGTCCTGTCAGTGACACCTTCTCCAGAGTGTCACTTTCAGATCAGCCTTCCTACTGTCAGTTTGACTCCTCCCGTCTTGGAGAGCTCAGGTCTGCGGAAGGAATCTGTGCAGTACTCCTTGCTGCACTGAGGCTTAGTCCTCTGTATTACTGTTACACCAAACACTACACTCTACTCAGGTGAACAGAGGTTAGCTAGTATATCGGATTATCGGTGATACTGCAGATCACATATAATCTGGTATACATCTGTATTCCCCGTGATACTGCAGATCACCGGTAATCAGATCCTCTCTGTGCTCACCGATCGTTACACTAGACTAAGGTGTGAGTTCCTTGGTCATCAACACCTTGGAAACTGGTCTAAAGTAACACAGATACTGACAAGGTCTGAGTGCTACCATGTAGTGATCGCAACGCCAGACACCAGAGAACTGACCAGCACCCAGTATATATACACAAGCGCTCTCCGGCGCCTCCCCTAAGTGCTGGACCAATGAGAACTGAAAGAATTGTCAGCTGACCAGCCTGGTCAGCTGACCCCCTTCTGGCTGCCATAAATGCTCTGCCTTTCCGCGCGCGCACGAGTCTTTCTGAACCTGTGTGGACTATCAGTCCCAGCCACACCAGACATATGTTGAAATGCCTCTGATGTTTTGGATGCGGAATCCGCCGCCCCGCTATCTGAGCATGCAGCGTTTCCTCCGCATTCAGCAGCACAGCCAGAAGTAGGCCAATGCGTGCAAACCGCCGTGTCGGACGCGGAATCCGCCGCCCCGCTCTCTGGGCATACAGCGGTTTCTCCGTGTTCCGTCAGGCCAGTGAATGCAGATCCCTGCACGCAAGCTGCCATGTTGAACGCGGAATCAGCCGCCTTACGCCGCCTTACGCTGAGTACCTGCAGCGGCTTTTCCGCGTTTTCTCACAGCTTCCAGCTCCTCTTTTAACTTTAGCTGAACCCCAGGTTCAGTTAAAATTTAGGCAGGGAATCTCCAGATGTAATCTTTCTCTCGTTTGTTCCCCAAAGCTAAAGTCAATGTAATTGGAGAGTGGTCTGATCAATTTTTGCTGATACCAGTTTGAGGAGGTCTTGCTGTGAAATAAACAAATCATCAATTCTAGTAGACTTATTGTGTACAGCTGACCAAAATGTAAAATCAAGTATCGACTAGTCTGAGCAGGGAGAGATTGTGCTTAATTTTATTCAGGATTTTAAACCTCGTTGATGATCTGCCATCAGAGGTGTCTAGCAAAGGGTTTAAGGCCACATTGAGGTCTCCCCCCAGTATAAGTAATCCTTGAGTGAATTTCAGCAGCAGGTCTGTGATTCCTGCCATAAATATTGCCTGCCCTGTATTAGGTGCATAGATATTACAGAGAGTAGTAGGTACATAGTTTATGGTGCCTTTAAGGAGGATAAATCTTCCTTCCTCGTCAAACATACTATCATGAAGTACCCAGTTAACCTTTCGAGAGATAATAATAGAAACTCCTTTTATTTTCCCTTCTGGGGAAGTAGCATTATAGATATGAGGGAACTTTCTGTCCCTAAAAACTGGAGAGTTCCCCCTTTGAAAATGAGTCTCCTGGATCATTAAAACATCACTATTCAGTCTATTTGCTTCTGAAAACACCCACTTCCTTTTGTATGGCGAATTCAAGCCCTGGGCATTTAAGGACATCAGTGAGATCTTTTCCTTCCCTGCCATATTGTATGTTCAATCACAACCCTTAGTCTCTGCTTTAACCCAAATAGGTTTTCCCAGTGGGTAGTGAGCTTGAAAATTGCTTTACTACAAAAAAAGGGGGGGGGGTCAGAGCCAATAGAAAAAGACCAGATAGGGGAGTATGGCGGAGAGCGACCAAGCGGGGGAGCGGCCAAGGCCTAGGACAAACAAACAGAGTAGGGGGGGTTTAACTGCCCCCTACACTCTACTGTAACTGGTGACTCTCACACAGATTTGTGTGGGGTCTTGGGTGTGGGGGCGTATTCAGGTGTAGTCAAAGTACACAGTACGTTGGATTCACAATTGGTTGGATGGAATTAGTGTGAACCCTGCACTGTACTACACAACTCTTTGCCAAATAATACAAACAAAAAGTTGAAATATAATTTGAAATTACTAGGTGATATCAATAGGGAGATAGGCCCTTGGTGATAGCCTATTGAGCTGAATTATCTAACTAATATTGGTGTTGGTGTAACTCTTATCATTGAGGATCGCATGTACTAAGCAACAGGGCCGGATTTGTGGGCAGGCACAGTAGGCCTGGGGCTAGGGCGGAGCTAAGAAAGGGGCGGGTTAAACAGGCAGCAGTGTTCCAATAGCCGCCCATGCCATTCCCCACAATGATGCAGCGTCACCTTATTTGTCTGCAGCCGCCCACCACTAATCTGAACTCAGTTGCATATCTCTGTGTGTGCAGGGGCAGCTACAGACACGGACAGAGCGGGCGCTTTGCTATTATGACAGGAGCAGTGGCCGAATCAATGCAGCTCTGCCCGCTGTCATTCAAAGCTTCCCTCCGCCTCCCTTTCAGTCTATGGAGGAGGACTTTGTATCCCCGCCCTCCTCTTTGCTTCTGCCAATCGGAAATTCAGAGGGGCGGGGATACAGGAGATGATGGAGGTGGAGGAAAAGACATCAGCAGACTGTTCGGTATGGTGTTAGTGTTATTCCCTCTGCCAAGCTATTGATGTAATGTGCACATGGCTGTAACATAGAGCTGCACTCCCTGCTTCTCCCCGTTCTGTGTCTCGCTGTATTCTTCTGGCATCTGCTGTATGCTTCAAACGTCTGCTCTTCCCCAATCCCCATTACTCTCTCCTCACTGTCACTGATGGTGCTGGGGAGGTTTTGCCCTGCCGCTGGGAGTGATGAATGGTCTGGAATCCCAGGGCAGAGGTGCAGACCTCCACAAAGAAAAAGTAAGTTTAAGCTCGTCTGGGCAGGAGAGGAGGCTGACAAGGCAGCACATTGCTGTTAAGAAGTTATGTGTGTGCCATTCACATAACATGCATCTAATGCAAATGCTTTTGCTGTACAGTGCTGCAAAAACACAAACTAGTGTGTGACACCCTCTACCATAATAACACCCTCTCCCTACATTCAGAGTAGCAAAGCATGGGTATTCTACCTATTCCAGTGGCAGGTCTGATCTAAACTCTCCTCTCTGTTCTTCATTGCAGCTAACTACTTAAAAGTGTATCAGAGCTCACATAACTAAAAAGATGTATACATACCTGGGGCTTCGTCCAGCCACATCCACGCGGATCGCTCCCACGCCGCTGTCCTCCGATGTCTGCAGCGCCGGTACCAGGTCCCTGCACTTCCGTCAGTCGGCTCCAGTCTGCGCATTTAGAAGTGCTTTGTGTATGTCTCCAGCAGCTACTGTAGAGATCCGTAGAGGGCGCACTTCTCCTGCGTAGACTGGACCCGACTGATGGAAGTATGGGGACCTGGTAACAGCGCTGCAGACACCGGAGGACAGCGGCGTGGGAGCGATCCGTGTGGATGTGGCTGGACGAAGCCCCAGGTATGTATACATCTTTTTAGTTATGCAAGTTCTGTTTTTTTTAGGCTTGGTTCGCACTTGTGATAAAAAACTGACCCGCATAAAAAAGTATTCATTAAAATTGATACGTTTTTAAAGGTATCAGTTTTTTATCCATGCCATTAGCGTGCGGTCACTGTGACGTCCATCGGTAAAATCGCTGCAGACCCAAGTTTTCGATTTTGGCGGAACGGATCAATTCTAATGGAGCAATGGGAACGGAATCCATAGGGTAACATTGGATCCGTTACCATCCGTTAGGATCTGTTCTGCCACCATCTGCTAACAGTCTGTTTTTAGTGTCAATGTAAACCTGGACTTATGCTGCATACTTCTGTATGGCTCTCAGGTGTGACATGTCAGGTGCTGTATAGAAGTATGCTACAGCATAGCTCCCGCAGAGGAGAGGTATGTGAACCTGTCCAACCACAGTACTTAAAGAGTATCTGTAGTGAAAAAGTGCCCCTGGGAGATACTTGCCTCATGAGGGGTAAACCTCTGGATCCTAATAAGGCTCCCCTTGTCCTCCTTAGCAACCCCGATCCAGCGCTGGCCCCCTGGAAAGTCTGCGCAGGCGCACTATGGCTTCCACCTGAACAATGCGCTTCATGCAGGTGCAGCAGCTGCTTTCCAGTTGGGCTCCGGCGGAAATAGCCAAGCCCGATTGGACTCACTCTACTGCGCAGGCGCCTTGCGCCTGCGCAGTAGAGCGGACCCTATATTTCCGCCCATGCAAGAAGCTGATACTGCGCCTGCGCGAGGCTCGCAGTGTAAATATTATGGTGTTCATTTTGCCAGGGGAGCCAGTGCTGGATCCATGCTGCAGAGGAGGACAGAAGCAAGCTTCATTAGGATCTAGAGGCTTCCCCTCCTTAGGCAAGTACCCCAGGGTCGATTTTTACCCTACAGGTTCCCTTTAAAATAACATGCTCTGCTGTGCTACTCTGAACTGCAGCAGTTTTATTTGAGCTGCAGCTACAGGGAAGCACTGGAAGGGGGGCTTGGGATGTGGGAGAGAATTGTACTATTACTCAGACAAGGCAGGTTACTTGCAAGAGTAATTTGGGGCTCCGGTGATAGCAGACCCCGAATTATGTCTCCCAGTGTGGGTGAATAGTTAATGCTCGGGGAGTTTAGCGGCAGGATGGAGAGCTGTCATTCAGCACGCCCTGCGCCCAACTCACCAGCAGCCATACAATACGTTCACCCCCTCAGAGAGCCTATGTCCCATGACCTGCCCTAAATGTTTTAGAAAGTTGGGCGGAGCAGAAGGAAAGAGGACAATGGGGGGGGAATGGGGAGAGGGGCAGTTGATGACAATGGGCCTTGGGCGGTAAAAAGTACAAATCCGGCCCTGACTATTAATAATAATCAGGGACTCCCTTCGAAGAAGGAGACGTGCCCGATCCCCTCCCCTTGAGGGAATACTAACCTGGGTGAGTCCACAAAATTGCAGGACTGCTGGATTACTAGCATGTACCTCACGTACATGTTCAATTAGCCTTGGGGCCCCCTTCCCATTCTCAATGGAGCGCCAATGCTTCTGAATTCTCTCTTTCATGGGATGAGTGGTCTTGCCTACATAGAAACGGCCGCAGGGGCACCACAGGGCATAAACCACGTACGGTGTGTTGCAAGTGATAAGCTCCCGCACTGTCCAATCAAATGAACCAAGACGGCACATTGTACCCGTCTTCATGTATTGGCAGTGGGAGCAGTGTCTGCACCTGTGATTCCCCCTCGGCCGTCCCCTCTGCAGCGAATTCTCCACCCTTTCAGACCTAAACTCACTCTTTGTGACCTTATCCCCAATTGTGGGGGCATGTCTAAAGGCAATCAACGGGGATGCGGGCAAAATCTCCTTTAAAGCTGGGTCCCTGATCAACAAAGACCAGTTTTTCTCGATGACCCTCCTCACATGATGTGCCCATGGCCGGATTTGTGGGCAGGCCCCCGTAGGCCCGGGACTAGGGCGGGGCTTGAGCTGGGGCGATATTATAGCTGTTGGCAGATCGGCTGTTCTATAATCACCTATCTGTACAACGCTGTCCTCTTTCCTCCTCGAGTCTCTCATGCATGTTTTATGGTTGATTCCGCCCCTTTCCTTGACTCTGATACTGAGGGGCGGAGCCGACACAGCAGAGCGGGAGACATGAAGAGTGCAGTGCTCAGTGTTCGCCACTGTTCGGGTTCTGCAGAACATCACCCTGTTCGGGTGATGTTCGAGTTCGGCCGAACACCATCAGGTGTTCGGCCAAACCGTTCGGCCACATGGCCGAACTAAGAGCGCATGGCCGAACGTTCCCCGAACGTTCGGCTAGCGCTGTGATTGGCCGAACGGGTCACGTGGTTCGGACCCGAACGCGCTCTGATTGGCCGAACGGTCACGTGGTTCGGATAAATAAATACCCGAACCACGTCATATCTCCGCCATTTGTCTGTGGGTTTAGCTTTGGGTAGGCAGGCAGGGTAGTTCGCTCTCCAGCCACGCTAGCCAGGGTCCCCCCCAGTCATTGTGTGTTGCTGCTGGGAACAGTAGTACACCGCTCGCTCAGCCACACTATATATAGCATTGTTTACTGCCACTGTGTACCTCGCTCAGCCACACTATATTTAGCATTGTGTTTACTGCCACTCTGTGTACACGGCTCAGCCAGACTATATAGCATTGTGTGTACTGCCACTGTGTACCTCGCTCAGCCACGCTATATATAGCATTGTGTTTACTGCCACTCTGTGTACACGGCTCAGCCAGACTATATAGCATTGTGTGTACTGCCACTGTGTACCTCGCTCAGCCACGCTATATTTAGCATTGTGTTTACTGCCACTCTGTGTACACGGCTCAGCCAGACTATATAGCATTGTGTGTACTGCCACTCTGTGTACACGGCTCAGCCAGACTATATAGCATTGTGTGTACTGCCACTCTGTGTACACCGCTCAGCCAGACTATATAGCATTGTGTGTACTGCCACCCTGTGTACACGGCTCAGCCAGACTATATAGCATTGTGTGTACTGCCACTCTGTGTACACCGCTCAGCCAGACTATATAGCATTGTTTACTGCCACTCTGTGTACACCGCTCAGCCAGACTATATAGCATTGTGTGTACTGCCACTCTGTGTACACCGCTCAGCCAGACTATATAGCATTGCGTACTCTGCCAGTCAGTGTGTATATTGCTGGGATCAGTAATACTCCACTCACCGCCAACCACTATATGAGCTCACCATGAGTTCCTCAGAGACCTCCGCTGTGAGCAGCACTGCCAACAACAGCAACAGCCAACGCCCCATGGAAGCTATAACATCCACCCCAGCAGCCAGTGGTCAGCAGCAGCCCTCCCCGGAGGAGAACGTTGTGTCCATCGGTCCGTCGCCAGAGCGATTAATGAGGGCTGCCATTGAGGAGATGATGGGGCCTGATGTGGAGGAGGAGGTCTGGCTCAGGCCAGCATCCCAAGTTAATGTTGAGGACGATGAGGGGTCTGTGTCTGGGGATGTTGGGGTGGCAGAGGTGGTGGGTGGGTCAGACTCAGGAGAAGAGTTGTATGATGAGGATGATGATCGGGACCATCTGTATGTGCCTCAGAGTCCGACCCCGGAAAACATGTTGTATCGTGTGTTTAGGTACTAAAATCTGCGTTCCTACTTCCCAGTACTGCCCGCAGTGCCCGGGTCCACGGATCCATATAATTTTTTGGGCAGCACTATCAAACTGTGGTACTATGAGTGAGTTGCCATGGTCCTTCTGTGCTGCCTGTCACACTCACCGTCTGTCTGCAGATGGATTGTTCAACACAGCTACGCCATCTGACATGTAGTCCTGGACCTTGACCATCTTCTTCAGGCGATTGGTGTTGGAGGACGTGGAACTGCCCGATTGCTGTTCTGTGGGCTGCTGCATGGGTGTCAGAAAATGTTCCCACTCCAAGGACACTGCCAATACCATTCCCTTTTCGGCACTAGCAGCAGCTTGTGTTCTTTGCTGCCCTCCTGGTCCTCCTGGGTTTGCTGAAGTCAGTCTGTCGGCGTACAACTGGCTAGAGAAGGAGGAGGATGTCAATCTCCTCTCTAAATTCTCCATCCTCAAGGGCCTGCTGGAATTGTTCCATTTTTGACCTGTCTGACACTTTCTTCAATCAGTTTTTTAACATTGTGTTTGTATAAACTGGGTATAAACCCAGTAATTGGTGTTGTCCAGATTCCAGAATAATGAATAATAATGAATAGTGAATAATGTGCGGGCCGCGTTCAATGCAGTCTAGCATGAATTGAGCCATGTGTGCCAGAGAGTCCTGCCAGACTCCTTTGTCTTCATGTTCTTGTGAGCGTTGTGATTGTTGTGATGCACCATATTTGTCACCAGCATCACTTTCTTCCTCTTCTGCTGTCCATTCCCGCTAAATTGTGAAAGTCCAACGTGCACCGCTCTGTCCCTCGGCAGTGGGGGCATCCAATTCCTGCTCCAACTCCAGCTGTTCCTCGTCCTGTTCTTTGTCATAGCTGGGACCAGCGTTTCCTGAGGCAGGTTGCCTGATGTTGGTATCATCACGCTGATCATTTTCTTCTTCAGAATCCCCCACTTGCATCATGCCAGCGGTTTCCATCTTCAACATTGATTTCTTCAGTAAACACAGCAGTGGTATTGTAATGCTGACTGTAGAGTTGTCACTGCTCAGTCACGCAACGTGGATTGCTCAAAATTTTGGAGGACTTGGCAGAGATCCAACATGGTGGCCCAATCAGATCCACAGAAGCTTGGTAGCTAGCTGCTGGAATGCACCTCGGCACTGCGCAAAAGCGTGCTAGCATGTGCAGCGTAGAATTCCAGCGCGTAGGGAGGGACATCACCCAGCGAGCGATGGTGCGCTAGATTAAAGCGCTCCTGCATCTCTTGGTAAGTCCTTCAGAGGTGGTACTGGACTTTTAACAATGTTTTTTTTTTTCCTTCAACAGAAGATCTGCCACGTTGGAGTGAGGAGGACGCCGCCGACCCCGACACCAAGCTGAACCCCGGCGAACTCCAAGCAGAGGATCTTCAGGAACCCTCAAGGCTTTGAGCAAGCTGAGGAGGATCAGCAGTCCCGACGAGACCTCTCCTCATATGCGACTGAGTGCAGTGGAGCTCCCCAGAACAACCTCTCAGTTGTCACTTTGTCACTGGTCACTTTGTCATTTTGTCACTTGTCACTTGTCACTTTGTCACTTGTCACTTTGTCACTTGTCACTTTGTCATTTTGTCACTTGTCACTTTGTCACTTGTCACTTTGTCACTTGTCACTTTGTCATTTTGTCACTTTGTCATTTTGTCACTTTGTCACTTTGTCACTGGTCACTTGGTCACTTGTCACTTGTCACTTGGTCACTTGGTCACTTGTCCAGATGATCTCGGTACACCTCCTGCGATTCAAATTCCTGCAAACATTGCTCTGGGATTTGGGTGTGATGAATGATGCATCTAACTGGCCACCGGAGGCAATTAAGGCCTTCAAAACATTGAAAGCAGCTTTCTGTTCCGCCCCCATTTTGCGTCATGTTGAGTTGTTGACCTCATGTTCATCCTCGGCCTCGCCTTGCATTTCAGTGCGAGGTGCATTTTCCACAGAAAAAGGTTGTGAATCCGGGCACAACATTTGTGGCTGTTCCATTGACCTTTCACAGGTAGAAGATTGTGGGGGTGGGAATAGCTCCTCCGAATAGCCCATTGTGTCCTGAAAACTACTCATTGCATTGCTTTGCGCACACATTTTTTTGTCCTCATGCAAGGCCTGGGTTGCACCTGAAAGCGTGGCCTTCTCCTCCTGCGCCTCCTCCTGTTCCATCACGTCTGCTGCTGCTGGGTTAGCGTTGACGCTCGGTCCCTGTTTATTGAACCTCTTATCTTTATTACATTTATGACTGCATGGCGGTAAAAAGCATGCTATCCGCACGCTTCTTGTCCTCATGCAAGGCCTGGGTTGTTGTGTCTCAAAAAGCATGGCCTTCTCCTCCTGCGCCTGCTCCTGTTCCATAGCTACAGGGTGCTGCTCCTCATGTCTATTGTCCCAAAGGGATCCACATACTTCTGCACAGTGCAGCATTTTCATTTTCCCAGCAAAGGTGTGTGCATGCTGGGAGATAAAATATTTTAGAGCCTCAACACTTAATGCAAACCTGAAGTGAGAAAATGTTCTTCAAGCTTTATACTTACTGAAGTATAGGGAAGGCTTTAGATAACAGAGCCTTCCCTTTCCTCCATTTGGCCGGTCATTCCAACAACCTTCTTCAATAACGGTATTCCACCAAATATCTCTTCTGAAATAGTTATGTCCCCCGATAAGTTCAGAGGACGAGGGCATCACTACGGCTCATGTGTGGGGCCGGACTTGCACATGCACAGTAGGTATGGGCTCATCCATGGACCTGATCAGGGACATGAGTAGTCTTGTAGAGCTGTTTCACCGAGCAGCTTGTATATCTTTACCAGAGAGCAGCGCTGGAATGACAGGCCAGACGAAGGCTCTATGCTAGTGGTCCTCAAACTAAGGCCCACGGGCCAAATGGGCCCCCTGAGCCTTTTTTTTACCGGCCCCAAAAACACAAAATGTATTACTTATAGATGCGTTCAGCTACATCTTTAAATATTAGTGGTCCACATATTTCTGGCACCACCCATCCACATGGAAGCCAGAAAGCAGTAACTCGCTGGTTTCCAATCAAATTCCACATCAGGTGACACTGCTGGCCAATTGGACTGCAGGTTGTCACCTGGATATGCTTCGCTATCTGGCCCGCAAAGACTTCTACATCAGTTTATGTATACTCCGGCCCCCCAGCAGTCTGAAGTATGTTGAACCGGCCCTTGCCCCCAAAACGTTTGGGGACCCCTGTTCTATGCTATCCTCAGCCTTCCCTCTACTAAGGTAAGTATCAAATCTGAAATTAGTGTTTTCACTACAGGTTTACTTTAATCAATCTAAATTGATTTTGCTTATTTCTAATATGAAGCAGTGAGCACAAAAATATCTGGCACGGTTTGACTTTGAACAATGAACCTATGCATTTTCTGCATGCTATCTTCATATGTGTGACAAGAGGTATAGCTAGAAGTGTGTTTTTAAGGCTTTGCCTTTAAATTCAAAAACTTAGGAGATAAGGGAAACATTTTAACTTTGCATTATACTTTCCATGGTGTAGCAGCAGTAAAAAGTTTTGCTGACACCTGATTTTGGGGTCCTCCAATACTCACTTATTGCTCCTCAACATCCCTTCTGGTGCAGTTTACTGTTAGGCATACAGACATTGATCTTACTGGCCATCTTTCCTCCATGCAGTGTAGTTGCATTATAATTTTTATGGTGGGTAACTGGCAAAGTAGTAGCAACTGCAATACAAGTGTGGGGATTTAGGAGAACTTTCAGTAAGCTCTTGTGACTCACCTAGTTAAAGGGACCCTGAGCAGTAAAAATAAACAAAATCGGGACTTACCTGGGGCTTTCTCCAGCCCACCATAGGTCGGGAGGTCCCCCGGTGTCCTCCTGGCTCCTCTCCCGGTTCAGCTGCAGAATACACCACCGGCGACACCCGGGCCAAGTGTCGGGCTGACACTTCCTTATCGATGACGCTATCCATCATCACGACGCCCGCAACACTAATTTAAACCTTTAAAGAAATGCATTACTGAATATGTGAATACGTTTTCTTATCTGGAATGTGATGCTCTGAAAATATACGTACCACAGCCCGCCACTTCACCATCTTATGTTCTGTGTTGTATTTAATAATATGCTCTACTATTGCACATTTGCAAGTTCTATTTAAATTTGCAAGGGGCACTTGGTGAAAGTTGGGCCTAGGGTAGGGAAAAGTACAAATCCGGCCCTGCTAAGCAATAGGAAGTGGCTATTACAATTTTAAGGTGTGTCTCATGTTTAGATGAGGGGTTTGAAGGGCTTTGCAAATAATGGGTTTAAATTAAGTTGAATTAAAACCCCAGCCTGGAAAAGCTATTTAAGTTTCATTTATCTGACCCATCCTCACTATTTCTATAGTGTTACCCCTGTCTCTATATCAAACTACAGTGATAGTACAATAACTCTCCTTGCTGGAAATAAGCCGAGGGGACTGATCCAGTCCTAGCCAACATAAAGGAAAGGTTGTTCTTAAAGCATAATATAAAAGATAAGGTACACAGATATGTCTCCACTTATTGCTTAAAGAGAATCTGTATTGTTAAAATCACACAAAAGTAAACATACCAGTGCGTTAGGGGACATCTCCTATTACCCTCTGTCACAATTTCGCCGCTCCCCGCGCATTAAAAGTGGTTAAAAACCACCACCAATAGAAGTGGAGGAGAGGGGGCGGCTAGCCAAACCAACGGATAGACGGGAGACCGGTGGAGCTTCCACAAGCGTCAGCAGCACAGGAGCATATGTGCAGGAGAGGTGGCAGCGGACGAAGTGGAGGAAAATAGAGGGACTTCCTGGAAGTACCAGCGTTGCCCAGCCAGTCCTGCCAGACTCCGGTACCCGACGCCAGGTAAAAAACAGCTAAGGAGTGGTGGGGGCCGGAGTCAAAGGGGCAGCGAACGGAGCAGGGGGAGGAAGAGCTGGAACGGGCAGCCTAAGCTGGAGAGACGTGCTGCATCCGGGATCGCTTGGGTCCTGAGAGCCTGAAAAGCCTGTGAAGCAAGGGATCGGAGAGAAAAGCTGCAGGGGCAGATAAAACGAGACTTGAGGGGGAGGCTTGGACGGACAAAGGCAGAATAAATTGCTTCACACTGCTATCCCTCTCGGACCGTCTATACAGCTGCTTCTAACACCGCTACTCCTCTCTTATATAACTGCCTCCAACATCACTATTCTGTAACATACAGATCTTTATTACTGGTACAACCCCCTCATACAGCCTGGATTTGCCTCACACTGATACTCCTCTCTAAACCTCCAATATAGCTGCTTCCAATACCACTACTCTTCTCCTATACAGTTGCCTTCAACACCACTACTCTGTATCCTCCAGACCTCTATAACTAGTACAGCTTTCTCATACAGCTTGTTACTGCCTCATATTGCTACTACTCTCAAACCTCCTATATAGCTGCATCCAACAATAGCCAAGATGGTAAAAGATAAAGATAAAGAAAAGAAAGGAAAGAATCTGGTAAAGGAACAGGAGGGAGCTGGCCAGCGGGCGATGAATAAACTCTTTAATCCAGCAAACAAAACCCCTATAAAGGAACCGGAGCTGTTGGACAGCACTATGTTATCATCAAATGCCAGCTCCCCGGGGCTGGAAACATCAGAGGAAGATGCTGCACAAAGAGGTAATTTAGAAGATATTTGGAAATGTTTGAAGGGTTTACCAACCAGACAGGATCTGGAGGCGCAAACAGACCGGATTGTGGCTTCAGTGAAACAGGAGATAGCAGAAGTCAAGGAGGAGCTAAACGATTTAAAGGAAAAGACGGGTACTATGGACGCGATATTGATTAAGCTACAAGCAGAAATGGAGGTACTAAAGAAGACAGGTGAGAAGCAAAAAGACTATAATATGGCCTTAAAGTATGAAATCGATGATATGCAAAATAGGGAGAGACGAAATAACTTAAGGATAAGGGGGATCCCAGAGACAATACAGAGTGAGGAGATAGACGGCTGTTTGCAAGTTATATTTAACAAATTACTGGGTCGCCCAGAAGAAGCTAGTATTAAATTTGATAGAGCTCATAGGGCACTTAAGGCAAAGCCTAAAGGGAATGAACTCCCAAGAGACATAATCTGCAGGTTCCACAATTATCGGGATAAAGAGGCTATTTCAGAAAAGGCAAGACAAAAGGGAGACCTGGAATGGCAGGGAGCCAAGATTAGTATCTATCAAGATCTGTCTTTTATGACTTTGATGTTGCGTAAAGCAATGAAACCACTGCTGCAGGTGCTACAACAGAAGGGGATCCAATATAAGTGGGGGTTCCCTTTTTCATTAATTATTCGCAAGAATCAACATGTACTGATTTTGAGGAAACCAGAGGACCTCCCTTATATATGTAAAGAACTGGAAATACCACTGATAAATCTACCAGACTGGGATATGGGAAATTTGGGCAAGAGCAAACCGAGTAGTGAATAGGGGGCTGATGGGGGGGGGGGATGGGGACGGAGAGGGGGAAAGAGTGTGCTTTTTTTTTTTTTTTTTTTTTTCTTCCCCCTTTTTTTTTTTTTTTTTTTTTTCTCCATGTAGAGGATATGTCTGTTTTACAGAGCTGGACTTGGAATATACAAATGAATATCGAATATAATGTGGTGGGATATAAGGTGAAATGAAACTAAAGAAGGGGCTGGGTAATTTACATCTAGAGAGGTTAAGGGGAGTGGAATTAAGGTGGGGTGGTGGGGGGGGGGGGAAGGATTGTTCTAAGGGGGAAAAATTATATAGATAAATAAACGGAATGTAATATGGTGATAATATAGTGCAATATAAAAATATGGTCAAAAGGGGATTGGAGTGCAATCACGGGTGAGTTTGAAGGAAATTAAAAGGGGAATATGGGGGGGGGGGGGGGGGTAGATAGGAGTAGGAATAAGTAGGTTAAGGGGAGGGGGTGGAGTAATAAGGGTATAAGGGGACCCCAGATTTTATAAGAGCGGGTCGAGCCTGAGATGACACTCCATTCCCCTGTATATGAGAAATTTGTATTGAGTTGCGAGTTCTCTCTTTTGCACTGAAAATAGAAGATAAGTGTATTTTGATGGTATGATGGGAACTGGATTTGGATTGCACAGATGAATATTGATTGTAATGGGGTAGAGCATAAGGAGAATTGAAATTAAAGAGGGGGTTGGGTAATCTATATTTATAGAGGTTAAAGGGATTGGAATTAAAGTGGAATGGGGTGGCAGGGAAGGGGGAGGGGGTGACTCAAGGAAAGATTATAGATAAATGAATAAATGGAATAAGACATGGTGATAATATAGTGCACTATAAAAGGGGAAGGAAAAGGGAAAGAAAAATGTTCTGGGAGTGGAATGTAATCACGGGAGAGCTTGAAGGAAATTAAAAGGGAAGGATGCGGGTGGTAGATAAGGGTTGGGGTAAGGGGATACAGTGGAATATTAAGGTCACAAGAGGGCCCCAGATTTAATAAGTGGGGGCCGAGCCCGAGATGACATTCCACTCCCCTGTATATGAGTAATTTGTATTGGGGTATGAGGGGGTTGTTAAAGGACACACTTTGGGTTTTCTTTTCTGTTTTTTCTTCTTTTTTCATTATTTTATTGAAAACAGAAGATAAGTGTATTTTGATTGTATGATGAACACAAATATTAGGTATAGAGATGTATGTAGGTAAAGAAATATAAAATCAATATATAGGGGAGGACGTATTTGGGGGTGGGAGGAAAATGACAAGTGAGACATAAAGGGTATTAGGTTATAAAGGGGGGGGAGGAGGTGGGGCTGGTTTATTTAAGGATAATAGATAAAGGAATAAAGAGAACTCAATAAGGTGATAATACTGTATGCCTTGGGGGGTGTGGGGTGGGGGGACTGGTGGGGATGGGAGGAGTATAGCAGAGAGGAAGTGGGGTCGTGATGGAAGGAGTGTTGAAGGGGCATGGCTGATCGATTTGGCCGGCCCCGCCTCTGCCCCCCCCCCCCCCCTTCCCCCTCACCCCCCACTAATATATGTCTTAGGGCAAAGGGTTTTTTTTTTTTTTTTTTTTTTTTTTTTTTTTCTTCCCTCTCTCTACTCTATACCTCTCCGCCTCCCACTCTTCATCCCCTCTATGTGCTGGAAAAAGGTGAGGAGGCCATCCTGGGCCTCGAGGGGGGGGCTGGATGGGGGGGGAGGGGGGGAGAAACCTCATTCCGGAAAATGTCTTTTTTTTTAGTACCCTAGAAGGTGATGCAACACACCAAGAGAACCGTGGGGAGGTTCTCAATGGATATATTCCTTTTTATAAAAAAAGGAGAATGGGGCCCGGACCCGAGGGGTAGGGGAGGGGGACCCAGCTCTCCCAGGAAAAGGGGTTGCAAAGGTATGAATGAATGGGGGTGTGAATGGAGAATTGAGAGTCAACGGGTCACCACAAACGCTATACGGGGGAGAATTAAGAATGGTGGAACTTAAAATATTGACATTGAACGTCAGGGGGTTAAATATCCCAGAAAAGAGGTCAGCGATCCTGAGACTTTGCCATAGAGAGAAAGCTAATATAATTTGTCTACAAGAGACACATTTTAAAGGCCCTATAATACCTAGGATATATGATAGATACTATAAATCTGTGTATGTTAGCACCCCACAAACAGCTAAGATAAAGGGTACAGCAATTTTGATAGCAAAAGAAATGCCATATGAACTCAAAGGAGAATTTGCCGATCCACAGGGCAGATTTAATATGATTAAAGGGCTAATGGGGGGTAGGATGGTTACGATCGGATCATATTACGCTCCAAATAAGAGCCAGGTAAAAACGCTAGGAGGATTCTTGGAGAAGTTAGAGGAATTCTCGGAAGGAAGTATAATGATTGGGACAGACTTAAATATGGCACTAGAACCAAAAATAGACACATCACGGGGGAAATCTACAGTAAGGGATAGTTTATTGAGAAAATGTAAGAATATGTTATACAGATCCCAACTGGTGGACATTTGGCGGGTGGGAAACCCCTCTAGTCGGGACTACACATATTACTCACAAGTCCATAAGTGTTATACGAGAATAGATTACATTTTTGTGTCCCATGACCTGCTTTCATATGTAAGGACTACTAAAATAGGTCCAACTACAATAACAGATCATGCATATGTAATGGCCGAATTGGATTGGAGTGGAAAAAACAAAGGGCCCATGACCTGGCGGTTAAATGATGCCCTAATGAAAAACAAAGAAGTGGTGTGTAGGGTTAGAGAAGAATTAAGGAATTATTTCCTATGGAACTCCGGGGGCGAGGTGTCGGAACCGTTAGTATGGGAGGCCCATAAGTGCTTTATAAGAGGGATATTAATACAAGAGGGAGCGAGGAGAAAGAGAGAAAGAGAAAAAGAGATAGAACAGACCTTAGAGAGGATAATGGGCTTAGAACGACAACATAAAGAAAAACAAGATGAAGAAATTATGAGAGAGATTATAAAGGAGAGAGAAAGGTTAGGGGAATTATTGTTTATTAAGGTTAAAAATACAGCGTTGAGATGTAAGCGATCTTTTTACGAATATGGAAATAAATGTGGGTCAATGTTAGCTAGAGCTCTTAAGAAACAGCAAAAAAGTAATTATATTCCTTGTATTAAAGGATGAACATGCAAAGAAACATCATAAATTAGAAGAAATAACACAGGTATTCCGAGAATATTACGCTAAATTATATAATTTAAGGGAGGCGGAAGATAGGCAGAAAAAGGACAAAAGAAAGAAGGAAATAATGGAATACCTGGATCAAAGTGGCATGCCCAGGTTGGCGGGAGAAGAGGCCTCGTCCCTGGAGTTCCCGATTACAAGGGAGGAGATTAAAAGGGCAATAGGGCAGTTACCCAAGGGAAAGGTACCAGGACCGGATGGGCTAAATACGGAATATTATAGGATGTTTGAAGATCAATTAATGGGACCCTTGCTGGAAACATTTAACGGGGGGACGGGGTTTGCACCCCGTATGTTGGAGTCCCATATTTCAGTGTTGCATAAGGAGGGCAAGGATCCGTTGAGATGTCAGAGTTATAGGCCCATTGCATTGTTAAATGTGGATATTAAAATATACGCAAAAATACTATACAATAGATTGTCCCCACTTGTGCCTCAGCTGATTCACGTAGATCAAACGGGATTTATAGGGGGTCGGGAGGCCAGGGACAACACGATCCGAACATTGGACTTGATCCAGTGGGAGGAGGCCCACTCCAACCCTATAGTATTACTATCGACGGATGCTGAGAAAGCATTTGATAGGGTGGAGTGGGCCTTCATCGAAGGAGTCCTGAGGTATGTGGGAATACAGGAGGAGATGATAAATAGGATTATGGCCCTATATTCCAGCCCAAACGGCAGAGTTAAAGCAAATGGGACCCTGTCTGGTCCTTTTGATATTAGGAATGGGACCAGGCAGGGATGCCCTCTCTCGCCGTTGATTTTTGCTCTCACACTGGAGCCTTTTCTGTGTAGGGTGAGGGGGGACTCCAACATACGGGGTGTAAAGGTGGGGAAGGATACACATAAGGTGGCTGCGTATGCGGACGATATGTTATTTTTTATTCCAGAACCACATATAACCATGCCAAATTTGTTTAATGAGTTCAGGACCTATGGCTCCCTGTCAAATATGAAGATTAATATGGATAAGAGTGAGGTGTTGGGGAAGGGATTGGGGGAAGAACAAATAAATCGACTAAAAGAAAACTTCCCATTTAAATGGCAAGAAAGGACTCTAAAGTATTTGGGGGTCAGAATAGCTTTTACAGTGGAAGAAATGGTGGAACATAATCATACACCCATGCTGAAACAGATAAAACAGGATTTGAAGAATTGGGACCGTCCACAATTCTCATGGTTTGGCAGAAATGCCATTATCAAGATGAATATACTACCCCGACTGTTGTATATATTCCAGACTCTTCCGATACCGGTCCCCTTGGGTTTTTTCGGAGAACTTAGGGGAGCGGTGGGGAGTTTTCTGGGACGGGGAAAGAAAATGAGAGTACATTTTAAAATACAAACAACAGAGAGAGCTAAGGGAGGTCTGGCAGTGCCTAATTTTAGGAAATATTATGAGGCAGCAATATTAGTGAGAATAGTGGATTGGCACAAACACAGGGATAGTAAGAAATGGGTAAAACTGGAAGAGGAAATGGTGGGGGGTTCAATTAAGAACATACTATGGTCCATGGAGAAGAGGAGAGATATAGGGCTAGGCATGGACAAATCACTGATTGTACATACATTAAGGGTTTTTTTTAGGAATAGGAGGAGGGTAGCGATCTCCCCGTGGCCTACCCCCATGATGCCGGTTTTGGGTAATAAAAATTTCCCATTAGGAATGGAGCTGTGGAAATATTGGGGAAGGAAAAAAGAGGTAGAATTAAATGCCCGGGATTTAGTGGAAGATGGGGAGTGGGTCGAATTACAGAAAATAAGAGAACAGGAAGGGATGGAGAGGATGGATGACTGGAGTTATCTTCAGTGTAAATATTTTCTAGCATGTTGTGGTACAAGAAGTGATATGAGTAGAGGATTAACACCATTTGAAAAGATTTGTAGGGGGGGAGGGATAGAGAAGGGAGTACTTTCCAGGATATACTCGCTACTTAATGAAATGGAAGACCCAACAGCTCCTATTAGAGTGAAGTGGGAGAGAGACCTGGGTAGAATCTTCACTGAAAGGCAATGGCTAAGAGTGCTAAAAATGTCTAGCAAATCATCTATCTCAGCAAATGGACAAGAGGCAGGGTATAAAATCTTTGCGAGGTGGCACTATACGCCAGTGAGACTGAATAAGATGTTCCCAGGAACATCGGAGATGTGTTGGAGGTGTGGAGAGGAGAAAGGGGATATAATACACATCTTCTGGGGGTGTAAGTTGATAAAACCATATTGGTCTCAGATCAGAAACAGTATAACTGGCATCATGGGGATTGAGACACCGGAGGACCCTGCCTTCTTTTTGTTACACTGTAATGACTGGCCACGGAAAAGATACGAGAATTCACTAATGAGATTTTTGATAAACGCAGCCCGGATCTTGGTGGCGAGACACTGGAAGACCACTCAACCCCCCTCTGTTAAAGAATGGATAGGAGAAGTTGATAGAGTGTGTAAAATGGAAGAACTAATTAATTATATACAGGAGAGGGGAGAGGTTCATGAGGAGAGGTGGAAAGATTGGAAAGAATTTAAACATACACAGACTTATGAAAGTATTTGAAAATCTAAGAAGAATAAGGCAAGGGAGGACCACCCTGACGTTCAATGGTAAAAGCTGGAGTGGAGGTAGAATCGAGAGAGAGTGGGGAGGGGTGACCCGGGGGGGGGGGGGGGGAGGGGAAGTGTGTAGGAAGTGTGAATGAGGGGGGGGGGGTGAAAGGGGGCGTAAAATAAAGGAATACAGTTTTAGGTAAAATAGGAGTAAGATAATATTAGTAAAAGTAAAGTAAAATAGGGGAATGGATAGGCGAACGGGAAAAGGTTAATAAAGTACTGTACGAATTGTATATCATGTGAAGTGGAAAATTAAAGTACAGGGTAGAAATTCCTATAACCTATGTCCCCTCTAACCCTGGAAATGGTTGTAATTATGGATGGTAAAAGCTGTATTATTATGAAATTGAAAATAAAGATAATATAAAAAAAAAAGTGGTTAAAAACAGTTTTAAAAAGTTTGTTTATAAACAAACAAAATGGCCACCAAAACAGGAAGTAGGTTGATGTACAATATGTCCACACATAGAAAATACATCCATACACAAGCAGGCTGTATACAGCCTTCCTTTTGAATCTCAAGAGATCGTTTGTGTGTTTCTTTCCCCCTGTATCTCTCATGCACTGAAGTTTCAGGCTGCTTGTTCCTTCCTGCAAACAGCTTTGCCCTTGTCTGTAATTCCTCACTATGTGAAAGCCCAGCCAGCTCAGAGGACGATTTATCCAGCTTGTAAAAGATAAGAGAGAAGAGAGAAGCTGCTCTAATCTAAATAACACACAGGCAGTGTGCATAGAGGGGCCTGGAAGGGGGAGTTCATAGCAGAACCACAACACTGAAGAACTTGGCAGCCTTCCAGACACAGGCTGACAAGTCTGACAAGAGAGAGATAAGTTGATTTATTACAGAGACTGTGATAGTACAAAGTCCTGCAGTAAGCCAGAACACATTAGAATAGCTTTTGGAACTTGTAGGATGATAAAAAAACAGGATGCAATTTTTGTTACGGAGTCTCTTTAAGTTTCCTCTGAATCCACGCATATATATGCCCCAGATTATAGAGTCCGTGTTGCGGATCAAGAGGAGCATCTAAGCCTTTTTAAATATACAGTACAGTAAAGCGAATAGCGAGTCCTGCTTCTGTATTATATTGTAACAATGAGAGCACATTTCAAACCTTATCATATAGTGGGTGAGAAAGTAAACAAACATTATAACAATATAGCCCGATATAAAGACCCAGACCAAAAATGCCATGCTTTGGTGAACATACAAAACAGAACTAGCTACAAAGATTTAAATTTCTGACTAAGCGGTAAGAACTACCAACTGGTATGTGCTACACACAGACATTCGTCTTACATGGTCTCAGGGTCTGCTTTTAGAGAGTATGTCCCTAGAGAAAGATTATTATTAAGGTAACACTCTCTTTAACCGGAGTTTAGGATTGATCTTCATCCTGCGACATCGCATCTCCACTTGAGTCCTCGGATGATCTGCAGCTTCCAGCCGTGTCCATGGGTGCTTGTATTGCTTGCGCATTCTTGTTCTTGCGGCGGCCATTTCTGTTTCTAGGCCATTGTGGCTTGGGAGCGCTGGGGGTTGTCCATGGAGATGCGCGTCCGAATTCGGACTTCCATTCCTCCAAGTCAGGTACAGAGTTGTCAAGATCAGTACAAAAGTCTTCTACCTCCTCCGGTGTTTGTAGGGAAAATACGTTGCCTTGGTGTGTGACACTTAGCCCAAACGGAAACCGCCACTTATTAATCATTCCTTTATCTCTCAGCAGTTGCAGTAACGGCTTTAGGGCCCTCCTTTGTCGTAGCGTAATTGGGGACAGGTCTTGAAAGATGGATATCTCGGAGTCATTAAAGAAGATTTTCTTCCTATTTCTGGCGGCCTTGGCTATATCTTCTTTTAAGATGAAGGAACTAAGACAACAATAATGTCCCGCGGTAGATCTGAGTCCCCATTTCACGCCTTCAAAGCTCTATGGGCACACACAAATTCTATAGTTGTGTCAGCGTCTCTTTCCAGTAAGTTGTTAAATAAAGATTGCAGGGCACCTGCTATCTGCGTAGGGGGAATTGCTTCAGGCATACCTCTTACTCTGAGATTATTCCTTCTGCCCCGATTATCCAGGTCCTCAATGATTCGGAAGGCGTGCTGTAACTGTCTGTCTTGCTTAGAAGAACGTTCTTTTAAGCAGCGGATATCCTTGGCTTGGGTTTTGGCCGAGCTAGAGATGTCTTCCACTTTAGAGGATAGGCCTTGTATATCTCCTCTCACCGAGGCCACCGCTGTCTGCAGTGCATGTTTGAGGTCTCCTGCTACAGCGTTTAAGTCTCCCAAGGTGAGTACCTTTGAAGCAGGGTAAGTCAGGCCGTGTTCCTCCGTCCCACTGTCTGCTGTTGTCTGTGACGCAGCAAGTAGTGTTTCGCTTTCCGCCACCATCTTACTTCTGTTCCCCATGCCCGGCGTGGCCTTTTGGGTTTTGAAGATTTCCGGGATTCCTCGCTGCCCCGGGCCTGGAGAAGCGTCTCTCTGCTTTCCCGACTGCTTCGGCTGCTTGTCCTTCTCCTTCACCATCTCCAATGTCGCTCTGTCAGCCTTCAAATGTCTCTATGGCGCCTATCTCCCCGGAGCTCCTCGTTTATGCGTCTGGCTGCATTGGCTTCCAGTCACGCCCTGGCAGCTGCACATTTGTAATACCAATCACTGCACACCTGTTCATGTTTACTCCATCTGCGTGACAGAAGCACGCAGTGTTACATACCAGTCACTGCACCTGCTCACGGTACCTGTGTGTGTGACAGGCAGCTGCACATTTGTAATACCAATCACTGCATACCTGTTCATGTTTACAGCAGCTGCATGACAGAAGCATGCAGTGTTATATACCAGTCATTACACCTGTTCACGGTACCTGTGTGTGTGTGACAGCTGCATGTTTGTAATACCAATCACTGCATACCTGTTTATGTTTACTGCAGCTGCGTGACAGAAGCATGCAGTGTTATATACCAGTCACTGCATCTGTTCACGGTGCCTGTGTGTGTGTGACAGCTGCACATTTGTAATACCAATCACTGCATACCTGTTCAGTGCACCTACGTGACCGCACACAGTGCTATATTATATACCAGTCTCTGCATACCGGTTCACAGTACCTGTGTGTGTGTGACAGCTGCACATTTGTAATACTAGTCACTGCATACCTGTTCAGGGTACCTGTGTGTGTGACAGCTGCACATTTGTAATACCAGTCCATGCATACCTGTTCTCTGCACCTGTATGACCGCATACTGTTTTATCTACCAGTCCGTGCATACCTGTTTACTGCACTTGTGTGACAGCTGCACATTGTATTGTAATACCAGTCACTACATACCTTTCACTGCACCTGTGTGACTGCCATTGTATTAGTCAAGTCAGTGCATACCTTTCACTTTATCCCCCCCGATATGGACAAAACAACAGGCAGAGGCAGAGCCAGACGCAGACCCAGAGGAAGGCCACCCGCAGGTCTGTTCGAGGTCGTGTTAACGTGATTTTGTGCGGCCCTGGACCAAAGTACAGTGCTCAGAAAAAGGCACATCCCATCAACTCCCAAGATTGTCGAGATGTGGTTGACTATTTAACACAGAACACCTCATCTTCCGCAGCCACCAGCGCTACTCCAAGCACCACATCTGCTACATTTGACACTTTGCAGGAGTTATTTGGTGGGGAATTCCCTGAGTCACAGCCATTATTGTTACAACAAGATGAAGGCGCTAAGCAAGTTACACCACCTCATATGTCTGAGTTAGGCGACAATATGGACGTAAGGTGTGAGGAGGAGGATGATGAAGTACCTGCTGTTGGTGCAGTTTTGGAGGTGTCTGATACAAGCAAAGCTGGGGAGGATGATTATGATGATGATGATGATGATGATGATATTGCCATGGATGTCAAGTGGGATCGTAATAGACAAGATGACCAAGGGGACAGTTTAGAGGGGGAGTCAGAGAGGAGTAGGAGGAGACTAGTTCCTGAAAGAAGCAGGTGGAGCTTGTCATCAGAAACAGCTGGTGGCAGTGCCAGGTGCCATGTATCGCCACCTATGGACAGTCAGCCAACATGCCCTTCAACGTCAGCAGCTGACGCCAGTACGCCACCATAGTGCCATCACCCCAGGGCTCAGCGGTGTGGAAATTCTGTTCTCTGTTCTCTCTGCCACCAAAAATTGAGCCGTGGAAAGGCCAACACCCACGTAGGGACAACTGCCTTACGAAGGCACATGGAGAAAAGGCACAAACTGCAATGGGAAGACCACCTGAGCAAAAGCAGCACACAAAAGCAAAGCCACCCCCCTTCTCATCTTCCTCCTTCAGGTGCATTACACCTTGCACCTTCACAGCCACCCTCCTCCACTCCACCTCTCACCTTGAGTAGTTCCTGCTCCTCTGCCCACAGCAGCAGCCAGGTGTCCGTGAGGGAAATCTTTGAGTGGAAGTGTGAGAAAACGCGGAAAAGCCACCGCGGGTGCTCAGAGCAAGGCGGCTGTTTCCGCGTCGAATGCGGCGGATTCCGCATCTGACGCGCCGGTTTGCTCGCATAGGCCTACATCTGTCAGCATGGCTGAACGCGGAGAAACCGCCGCATGCCCGGATGGCGGTGCGGCTGGTTCCGCGTCCTGCACAGCGGATACATTGCAAGACGTGGCTGGGACTGATAGTCCACACAGATTCAGAAGGACACGCGCGCGCGTGAAGAGGCAGAACTTTTATGACAGCCAGAAGGGTGTCAGCTGACCAAGGCGGTCAGCTGACAATTCAACCATTTCTGATTGGTCCAGCACTTAGGGGAGGCGATGGAGAGCGCTATAGTATATATACTGGGTGCTGGTCATTTCTCTAGTGTCTGGCGCTGCGATCACTACGTGGTAGCACTCAGACCTTGTCAGTATCTGTGATATTTTCTGTGTTATACTTCAGACTAGTTCCAGGGTGTTGATGATCAAGGAACTCACACCCAAGACTAGGGAACTGTATTACCATTCTGTTATATATCAGACTAATTCCAGGGTGTTGAAGATCACGGAACTCACACCTAAGATTAGGCATTGTTATTATCTGTTATGACTTTCTGCTTTCCTGACCACTCTCTTGATCTCTGATTTGGTACTTCACTATATCTGATACTCTGTTGCTGAACCCTGCTTGTCTTTTGATTCCGAATCTGTCTCCTGTCTCTGTATCTGATCTGTTTGTCTGTTGCCGACCTGGCCTGTCCGACCTCGAGAACTATCTGCCTTGTTTGGAGATAGTTCACAGACCTGTCAGTGACACTTCACCATTGGTGTCACACATAGAGTTGGGCCGAACCTCCGATTTTAGGTTCGCGAACTTTCGCGGAACGTTCGGTTCGCGTTAAAGTTCGCGAACCTCAATAGACTTCAATGGGGATGCGAACTTTGAAAAAAAAAATTATGCTGGCCACAAAAGTGATGGAAAAGATGTTTCAAGGGGTCTAACACCTGGAGGGGGGCATGGCGGAGTGGGATACACGCCAAAAGTCCCCGGGAAAAATCTGGATTTGACTCAAAGCAGCGTTTTAAGGGCAGAAATCACATTGAATGCTAAATGACAGGCCTAAAGTGCTTTAAAACATCTTGCATGTGTATACATCAATCAGGTAGTGTAATTAAGGTACTGCTTCACACTGACACACCAAACTCACCGTGTAACGCAGCGCAAACAGCTGTTTGTGTAGTGACGGCCGTGCTGGACTGGTGCGCACCATGGCGAGAGTGCAGGTTTTGGTGGCTTTACAGCCCATATGGTCGCCTGGCTGATGTAGCTGAATGACAGAACAGTGACTGCCCAGCTGATCAAATTTGGTCTGACCACAATGAAGCAACGACCTTATTATCTTTTGTGTGCCCCCCGAGACACTCATCTAGGCGCCGGTCATTGCTTCATTGTGATACGCAAGCCCCTTCACCACGGCAAGGTAATGATCACGAAGGGGAATGGGCGCATGTACATGCCTTTTCTTTTGTTGTTGCAGCTGCCCGCAGTGCAGCCAGAAGAATTAGGCAGTCATGTACACGCACCAGAAAAATCATTACAGCGGCCGCTGCTAGCAGCGGCCTAAAAAATTCAGCAATCCGCCTGGAGTCCCGGACCCTGTTGGTGGTGGCGGAGAAGGTAGTCAAGCGGCCTGCAGGCAGACATGCTGTGTGGAGGGACTGGGAGCGACTTAGTCTTCTTGGGGCAGGCCAGGCAGCCAGTCACACGGCGTGCAGGCAGAGATGCTGTGTGTGCGGGGACTGACTTAGTCTTGGGGCGAGCAGCAGCCCTCCGGGATCCATGCCTCATTCATTTTGATAAAGGTGAGGTACTTAACACTTTTGTGACTTAGGCGACTTCTCTTCTCAGTGACAATGCCTCCAGCTGTGCTGAAGGTCCTTTCTGACAGGACGCTTGCGGCAGGGCAGGAGAGAAGTTGGATGGCAAATTGGGACAGCTCTGGCCACAGGTCAAGCCTGCGCACCCAGTAGTTCAAGGGTTCCTCATCGCTGTTCACAGCAGTGTCTACATCCACACTTAAGGCCAGGTAGTCGGCTACCTGCCGTTCCAGGCGTTGGTGGAGGGTGGATCTGGATGGGCTACGGCGAGGCGTTGGACTAAAGAACGTCCGCATGTCCGACATCACCATGAGATCGCTGGAGCGTCCTGTCTTTGACTGCGTGGACACGGGAGGAGGATTAGTGGCAGTGGTACCTTGCTGGCGTTGTGCTGTCACATCACCCTTAAAGGCATTGTAAAGCATAGTTGACAGCTGGTTCTGCATGTGCTGCATCCTTTCCACCTTCAGGTGAGTTGGTAACAGGTCCGCCACTTTGTGCCTGTACTGAGGGTCTAGTAGTGTGGCCACCCAGTACAGCTCATTCCCCTTGAGGTTTTTTATACGGGGGTCCCTCAACAGGCAGGACAGCATCCTCCATCTCCTCTTGCTCTTCCTCAGTGACGTCACGTAAGTCAACCTCCTCCCCCCAGCCGCGAACAATACCACGGGAAGGTTGAGCAGCACAAGCCCCCTGCGACGCCTGCTGCGGGTGTTTTCCTGCCGCCGTCCCCTCCTCCTCCTCCTCCCCCAAAGAAACACCTTGCTCATCATCCTCTGAGTCTGACTCATCTTCTGCACACGACTTCTCTTCTTCCTCCTCCTCCCCCCTCTGTGCTGCCGCAGGTGTTGAAGAAACAGCTGGGTTTGATGAAAATTGGTCCCATGCCTGTTCCTGCCATAACGGTTCCTGGTCACGCTCATTCGCAGCTTCATCCGCCACTCTACACACAGCACGCTCCAAGAAGTAAGCGTAGGGAATTAAGTCGCTGATGGTGCCCTCACTGCGGCTCACCAGGTTGGTCACCTCCTCAAACGGCCGCATGAGCCTGCATGCATTTTTCATCAGTGTCCATTTGTCGGGCCAGAACATCCCCATCTTCCCAGACTGTTTCATTCTACTGTAGTTGTAGAGGTACTGGGTGACGGCTTTCTTCTGTTCTAGCAGGCGGGAGAACATGAGCAGGGTCGAATTCCAGCGAGTCGGGCTATCGCAAATGAGGCGTCTCACCGGCATGTTGTTTTTCCGCTGAATTTCCGCAAAGCGTGCCATGGCTATGTAAGACCGCCTCAAATGCCCACAGAACTTCCTGGCCTGCTTCAGGACATCCCCTAAGCCAGGGTACTTTGCCACAAATCTTTGAACAACTAGATTCATGACATGTGCCATGCAGGGTATGTGTGTCAGCTTCCCCATATGCAAAGCGGCAAGCAGATTGCTGCCGTTGTCGCACACCACGTTGCCTATCTCCAGGTGGTGCGGGGTCAGCCACTCATCCACCTGTTTCTTAAGAGCAGCCAGGAGAGCTGCTCCAGTGTGACTCTCCGCTTTGAGACAAGACATGTCTAAGATGGCGTGACACCGTCGTACCTCGCATGCAGCATAGGCCCTGCGGAGCTGGGGCTGTGTAGCTGGAGAGGAGAACTGCCACTCAGCCAAGGAGGAGGAGGACAGCGAAGAGCATGTAGCAGGAGGAGAGGAGGTGGCAGGAGGCCTGCCTGCAAGCCGTGGAGGTGTCACAATTTGGTCTGCTGCGCCCTGCTTGCCATCGTTCACCACCAGGTTGACCCAATGGGCTGTGTACGTAATGTAGCGGCCCTGCCCGTGCTTGGCAGACCAGGCATCCGTGGTCAGGTGTACCCTTGACCCAACGCTCTTCGTAAGAGATGACACCACTTGCCTCTCAACTTCACGGTGCAGTTGGGGTATGGCCTTTCTCGAAAAATAAGTGCGGCCTGGCATCTTCCACTGCGGTGTTCCGATGGCCACAAATTTACGGAAGGCCTCAGAGTCCACCAGCCGGTATGGTAACAGCTGGCGAGCTAACAGTTCCGCCACGCCAGCTGTCAGACGCCGGGCAAGGGGGTGACTGGCCGAAATTGGCTTCTTCCGCTCAAACATTTCCTTCACGGACACCTGACTGCTGCTGTGGGCAGAGGAGCAGGAAGCGCTCAAGGGCAGAGGCGGAGTGGAGGAGGGTGCCTGTGAAGGTGGAAGGGAGAAAGCGGCAGAAGCAGATGATACACCTGAAGGAGGAAGAGGAGAAGGAGGGTGACTTTTCTTTTGTGTGCTGCTGCTGCTTTTGCTCAGGTGGCCATCCCATTGATGTTTGTGCCTTTTCTCCAGGTGCCTTCGTAAGGCACTTGTCCCTACGTGAGTGTTGGCCTTTCCACGGCTCAATTTTTGTTGGCAGAGCGAACAGATGGCTTTGGTCCGATCTGAGGCACACACATTAAAAAATTTCCACACCGCTGAGCCACCCTGGGATGTGGGCACTATGGGGACCTCAGCAGCTGATGCTGAAGGGCAAGTTGGCTGGCTGTACATAGGTGGCGATACATGGTGCCAGACACTGCCACCAGCTGTTTCTGACAAAGAGCTGCCCCAGCTTCTTTCAGCAACTTCTCTCCTCCTACTACTCTCTGACTCCCCCTCTGAACTGTCCCCCTCTTCATCTCCTCTATTGGGAACATACAGAGGATTCCTATCATCGTCATCATTGTAATCATCCTGCCCAGCTTCGCTTGCCTCAGACAAATCCAAACATGCAACATCAGTAGGTCCTTCATCCTCCTTTCACGTTACATCCATAGTGTTGCCGCGTAACTCAGACATATGAGCTGGTGAAAATTCATCTGGCTGTAACAACAATGGCTGTGCATCAGTGATTTCAACACTAAATAATTCTTGCGAAGTGTCAAATGCAGCGGAAGTGGTGCTAGTAGTAGCGCTGGTGGCTGAGCAAGATGAGGTGTTCTGTGTCGCTAAATACTCAACCACGTCCTGACAATCTTGGGAGGTGATGGGACGTGCCTTCTTCCAAGCACTGTACTGTGGGCCAGGTCCACACGAAATTACATTTACATGACCTCGCGCAGACCTGCCGGGTGGCCTTCCTCTGGCTCTGGCACTACCTCTTCCTCTACCTGTTTTGTCCATATTGGGTATGCACGGAGTGGTATATCACACTGCGTGCACTCACGTAGGTAGGTGGGTTCACTTAACTGCACAGGTATGCGCACTGATGCGGTGGGTTCACTGAACAGAACAGGTATACAGTGGCGGGTTCACTGAACAGAACAGGTATGCAGTGGCGGGTTCACTGAACAGGTATACAGTGGCGGGTTCACTGAACAGAACAGGTATACAGTGGCAGGTTCACTGAACACAACAGGTAGGCAGTGGCGGGTTCACTGAACAGTACAGGTATACAGTGGCGGGTTCACAGAACATAACAGGTATACAGTAGCAGGTCCACTGAACAGAACAGGTATACAGTGGCAGGTTCACTGAACACAACAAGTATGCAGTGGCGGGTTCACTGAACAGTACAGGTATGCAGTGGCGGGTTCACTGAACAGTACAGGTATGCAGTGGCGGGTTAACTGAACAGTACAGGTATACAGTGGCGGGTTCAGAGAACAGGTATGCAGTGGCAGGTTCACTGAACAGAACAGGTATACAGTGGCATGTTCACTGAACAGAACAGGTATACAGTGGCGGGTCCACTGAAAAGAACAGGTATACAGTGACGGGTTCACAGAACAGGTATGCAGTGGCAGGTTCACTGAACACAACAGGTATGCAGTGGCGGGTTCACTGAACAGGTATACAGTGGCGGGTCCACTGAAAAGAACAGGTATGCAGTGGCAGGTTCACTGAACACAACAGGTATGCAGTGGTAGGTTCACAGAACAGGTATGCAGTGGTGGGTTCACAGAACAGGTATGCAGTGGTGGGTTCACAGAACAGGTATGCAGTGGTGGGTTCACTGAACAGGTATGCAGTGGTGGGTTCACAGAACAGGTATGCAGTGGTGGGTTCACAGTACAGGTATGCAGTGGTGGGTTCACAGAACAGGTATGCAGTGGTGGGTTCACAGAACAGGTATGCAGTGGCAGGTTCACTGAACAGGTATGCAGTGGTGGGTTCACTGAATAGGTATGCAGTGGTGGGTTCACAGTACAGGTATGCAGTGGTGGGTTCACAGAACAGGTATGCAGTGGTGGGTTCACTGAACAGGTATACAGTGGCGGGTTCACTGAACAGAACAGGTATACAGTGGCAGGTTCACTGAACACAACAGGTATGCAGTGGCGGGTTCACTGAACAGTACAGGTATACAGTGGCGGGTTCACAGAACAGAACAGGTATACAGTAGCAGGTCCACTGAACAGAACAGGTATACAGTGGCAGGTTCACTGAACACAACAAGTATGCAGTGGCGGGTTCACTGAACAGAACAGGTATGCAGTGGCAGGTTCACTGAACAGGTATACAGTGGCGGGTTCACTGAACAGAACAGGTATACAGTGGTGGGTTCACTGAACAGAACAGGTATACAGTGGCGGGTTCACTGAACAGAACAGGTATACAGTGGCGGGTTCACTGAACACAACAGGTATGCAGTGGCGGGTTCACTGAACAGGTATACAGTGGCGGGTTCACTGAACAGAACAGGTATACAGTGGCAGGTTCACTGAACACAACAGGTATGCAGTGGCGGGTTCACTGAACAGTACAGGTATACAGTGGCGGGTTCACAGAACAGATATACAGTAGCGGGTCCACTGAACAGTACAGGTATGCAGTGGCGGGTTCACTGAACAGTACAGGTATACAGTGGCGGGTTCACTGAACAGAACAGGTATACAGTAGCGGGTCCACTGAACAGAACAGGTATGCAGTGGCGGGTTAACTGAACAGTACAGGTATACAGTGGCGGGTTCACAGAACAGGTATGCAGTGGCAGGTTCACTGAACAGAACAGGTATACAGTGGCGGGTCCACTGAACAGAACAGGTATACAGTGACGGGTTCACAGAACAGGTATGCAGTGGCAGGGTCACTGAACACAACAGGTATGCAGTGGCGGGTTCACTGAACAGGTATACAGTGGCGGGTCCACTGAAAAGAACAGGTATGCAGTGGCAGGTTCACTGAACACAACAGGTATGCAGTGGTGGGTTCACAGAACAGGTATGCAGTGGTGGGTTCACAGAACAGGTATGCAGTGGTGGGTTCACTGAACAGGTATGCAGTGGTGGGTTCACAGAACAGGTATGCAGTGGTGGGTTCACAGTACAGGTATGCAGTGGTGGGTTCACAGAACAGGTATGCAGTGGTGGGTTCACAGAACAGGTATGCAGTGGCGGGTTCACTGAACAGGTATGCAGTGGTGGGTTCACTGAATAGGTATGCAGTGGTGGGTTCACAGTACAGGTATGCAGTGGTGGGTTCACAGAACAGGTATGCAGTGGCGGGTTCACTGAACAGGTATGCAGTGGTGGGTTCACAGTACAGGTATGCAGTGGTGGGTTCACAGAACAGGTATGCAGTGGTGGGTTCACAGAACAGGTATGCAGTGGCAGGTTCACTGAACAGGTATGCAGTGGTGGGTTCACTGAACAGGTATGCAGTGGTGGGTTCACAGTACAGGTATGCAGTGGTGGGTTCACAGAACAGGTATGCAGTGGTGGGTTCACTGAACAGGTATGCAGTGGTGGGTTCACAGTACAGGTATGCAGTGGTGAGTTCACAGAACAGGTATGCAGCCAGGAACAAGCTAAGCCTAACTAATCTTTCCCTATGAGAGACAGTCTGCAGCAGCTCGCCCTACTCTCACTAATGCAGGCACATAAGTGACCATAATGGCCGCCGCTGCCTGCCTTATATAAGGGGGGTGGGGCTCCAGGGGCTAGTGTAGCCTAATTGGCTACACTGGGCCTGCTGACTGTGATGTAGAGGGTCAAAGTTGACCCTCCATGTGCATTATGGGGCGAACCGAACTTCCGCAAAGGTTCGCCTGCGGGACGCGAACGCGAACCACGGAAGTTCGCATGGAACCGTTCGCAGGCGAACCGTTCGGCCCAACTCTAGTCACACACTCTCTGGTCCTTCCCACTTTCAGCCTAGCTCCGCCCCTTGGGGAGCACCAGACCATTGGAAGGAACCTGTTCTCTGAGCAGTATCTCTATACGGGTGCTCTCCTCAAGGTATTACTGTTGCACAAACACTCTTATTTCTCAGGTGTCCAGAGGTTAGAAATATATCTGATTATCGGTGATACTGCAGATCATCAATAATCGGGTATATATCTGTATTCTCGGTGATACTGCAGATCACCGATAATCAGATCCTCTCTGCGTTATACCGATCGTTACAGGAAGAAGCCAATGTCTGCCAGTCAGTCACCCCCTTGCCCGGCGTCTGACAGCTGGCTTGGCGGAACTGTTAGCTTTCCAGCTGTCACCATACCAGCTGGTGGACTCTGAGGCCTTCAGAAAATTTGTGGCCTTTGGGACACTGCAGTGGAAGATACCAGGCCACAATTATTTTTTAAAAAAGGTGATACCCAAACTGTACCATGAAGTTGAAAGGCAAGTGGTGTCATCTCTGGCACACAGCGTTGGGTCAAGGGTCCATCTGACCACGGATGCCTGGTCTGCCAAGCACGGTCAGGGCAGATACATTACTTACACAGCCCATTGGATCAACCTGGTGACCGCTGGCAAGCAGGGAGTATGTGGCTGTGCAGCAGACCTAATTGTGACACCTCCACGGCTTGCAGGTAGGCCTGCTTCCACCTCCTCTCCTTCTCCTCCTACTCTTCCTGCTACATCCTCTTCGCTGTCATCCCCCCACTTGGCTGAGTGGCAGTGCTACTTTACTGGTGCTGCAATCTCCTCTCCAGCTACACAGCCCCGGCTCCCCAGGGCCTATGCTGCATGCCAGGTACGACGGTGTCACGCCATCTTAGACATGTCTTGCCTGAAAGTGGAGAATCACACTGGAGCAGCTCTCCTGGCTGCTCTTAACAAACAGGTGGATCAGTGGCTGACCCCGCACCAACTGGAGATCGGCAACGTGGTGTGTGACAACGGCAGCAATCTCATTTCGGCTTTGAATTTGGGAAGGTTGACACATGTACCCTGCATGGCACATGTGCTGAATCTAATAATTCAGAGATTTGTGTGTAAGTACCCAGGCTTACAGGACGTCCTGAAGCAGTCCAGGAAGGTGTGTGGGCATTTCAGGCGGTCTTACATGGCCATGGTACACTTGGCCGATATTCAGCGGAGAAACAACTTGCCAGTGAGGCTCTTGATTTGCGATAGCCCGACTCGCTGGAATTTAATGCTCCTGATGTTTAACCGCCTGCTACAACAGGAGAAAGCCATCAACCAGTATCTCTACAACTACTGTAAAAGGACATGCTCTTGGGAGATGGTGTTGTTCTGGCCGAAGTACTAGACACTTATGCGAAATGCCTGCAGGCTCATGCAGCCGTTTGAGGAGGTGACAAACATGGTGAGTCGCAGTGAAGGTGCCATCAATGACTTCATCCCATATGCTTTCTTCCTGGAGCGTGCCATGCGTAACGTGGTGGATCAAGCTGTGGAGGAGCGTGAAAAGGAACAGTTACAGAAACAGGAGGAAGAGTTGTGGGATCAATTCTCATCAGAACCAGATGTTTCCTCAGCATCTGCGGCAGCACAGAGGGGGGAGGAAAAGGAGGAAAAGTCATGTAGGGAAGAGGAGTCAGATGATGAGGAAGGTGTTTTTTTTTTTTTGAGGAGGCTGAAGAACAACCGCAGCAGGCGTTGCAGGGGGCCTGTGCTGCTCAACGTCCCTGTGGTATTGTTCGTGGCTGGGGGGAGGAGGAGAACTTACCTGACATCACTTAGGAAGAGCAAGAGGAGATGGATCGTACGTCTGCATCCAACTTTGTGCAGATGTCGACTTTCATTGTGTCCAGCCTGTTGAGGGACCCCCATATAAAAAAACTCAAGGGGAATGACCTGTACTGGGTGACAACGCTACTAGACCATCGGTATAAGCACAACATGGCAGAGATGTTACCAATAGAGATGGCCCGAACCTCCGATTTTCGGTTTGCGAACTTCTGCAAATAGTTTGGTTCGCAGGAACTTTTGCGAACTGCAGTAGACTTTAATGGGGAGGTGAACTTTGAAAACTAGAAACATTTATGCTGGCCACAAAAGTGATGGAAAAGATGTTTCAAGGTGTCTAACACTTGAGTTTTTTTTCAGTGACTACAAGAGGAAATTTTTTTTTTCAAAAAGACCTTATACTTTTTGAGAAAATCAACTTTAAAGTTTCAAAGAAAAAAAAGAGTTGATTCATTAAAAAAAGAACCAATTCATTAAAAAGAACCGGATGATTCATGAACCGATAGTATAGCTTACAATGCATCCTGAGCAGGACGTATAGCTGCCGCACCTGGTGCACCCATGGGTGCACCAGGTGCCAGGCTAGGTAAGGGTGACAGGTGAAGGCAGGTGGGGAGAGACAGCGGGAGCCGGCAGCTATGCATCCCAAAGGATGCATTATCTGCTATGTGGGAGGCGTCGGAGATCTTCAATCAATTTAATTGAAGATCGTAAGATAAGAGGATACTGTATTCATTGGATCATTTACCGAGGATATTGGCGTGGGAATTTTTTTAAAGGTACAGGTAAATATTTATGGTTAATTTAGAATAATAAAATACTTTTCTCGTGGTTGTGTTTTTATTTCATTTAACCCTTTGTGGAAATGGGTAAGGGGTACTTTATACTCCTATACTCAGTTCTCCTGGGAGGGGGGTGGGTATCTGTAGTCCCCTTCTTAAAGGGGACTCCCAGATGCCACCATGAACCCCCCCAGGGAGTCATCGCCCCCACCTCCTCCTGGGGCACCGGAGGTGGGGAAGAGCACCTTGTCCATGGATTGGACAAGGGTGCGGGGAGGGGGGGGAGGGGAAGGCTTGGCCACCCCTCCCCCCCAGAGCCCCCCATACCATGGACCATACGGGCTGGTATAGCTCAGGGTGTGAAGCCCCAGTCGGCCAGGTCTCCGCATTCTGGCTATCCCAGCCTACATGGGGGACAAGGTGTTACAGAGGCTCGGGAGGGGGGACCCCACGCCATTTTTTTTTTCAGATTTCCCACACTCAGCACATAAAAATAATATTTTTATTTTTTTTAAAGGACTTTCGAGGCCACAAATGTGAAAAAGTGAAATACCTTTTCTTAATCCAGATCCATGGAGGACGCCATCCGCGCCCTCCCGTTCATTCCACCATGGCACTTGCCGTAATACCGGCCCCGGTCGGGTCCCGATCCTTCTGAATGAGTCGGGTTCTCATTCCCCCTTAATATGGCCGCCACAGATTGCCGCGGCTGCACATTCCGCATACACGCGATTGCGGCTGTGCAGCTCTAGGGCCTCCTCCCACCGCGTCATCAATATGCGTGCATACATCGGGCGCATCAGGAGGAGTTCCTAGAGCTGCGGAGCCGCAATCGCGTCTATGCGGACTGCACAGATGTGGAAATATGTGGCGGCCATATTGAGGGGGGAATGAGAACCCGACCCGTTCGGAGGGGTCGGGACCCGACCGGGGCCAGTATACTGCAGGAGCCATGGCGGAATGAACGGGAGGGCACGGATGGCGTCCTCCATGGATCTGGATTATGAATAGTGATGGCCCGAAGCTCTGATTTTAGGTTCGCGAACTTGCAATTGTTCGCGAACTGCCATAGACTTCAATGGGGAGGCAAACTTTGAAAACTAAAAAAAAATTATGCTGGCCACAAAAGTGATGGGAAAGATGTTTCAAGGGGTCTAACACCTGGAGGGGGGGGCATGGATGAGTGGGATAGACGCCTAAAGTCCTGGGGAAATGCAAAGCAGCGTTTTAAGGACAGAAATCACATTGAATGCTAAATTGCAGGACGAAAGTGCTTTCAAACATCTTGCATGTGTATACATCAACCAGGGAGTGTAATTAGAGTACTGCTTCACACTGACACACCAAACTCACTGTGTAATGCACCACAAACAGCTCTTTGCGTAGTGACGGCCGTGCTGGACTGGTGCGCACCATGGAAAGAGTGCAGGCCGTGGCGGTGTTCAAGCCCATATGGTCGCCGGGCTGTGGTAGCTCAATGATAGAACAACAGTGACTGTCCAGCTGATCAAATCTGGTCTGTCCACAATGAAGCAATGACCTTATTATCTTTGGTGTGCCACTTCCCCAAGACACTCATATAGCCGGCGGACAATGCTTCATTGTGATATGCAAGCCCCTTCACCGCGGCAAGGTAATGATCACGAAGGGGAATGGGCACATGTACATGCCTTTTGTTTTGTTGTTGCAGCCACAGTGCAGCCAGAAAAATTAGGGAGGCATGTACACGCACCAGAAAAAGTAGTATAGCAGCCGCTGCTAGCAGCGGCCTTAAAAATTCAGGAATCCGCCTGGAGTCCTGGACCCTGTTGGTGGTGGCGGAGAAGGCAAGCGGCCTGCAGGCAGAGATGCTGTGTGTGGGGACTGACTTAGTCTTCGGGCGGGCAGTAGCCCTCCGGGATCCATGCTCAATCAGGTAGTGTAATTAAGGTACTGCTTCACACTGACACACCAAACTCACCGTGTAACGCACCGCAAACAGCTGTTTGTGTAGTGACGGCCGTGCTGGACTGGTGCGCACCATGGCGAGAGTGCAGGTTTTGTTGGCTTTACAGCCCATATGGTCGCCTGGCTGATGTAGCTGAATGACAGAACAGTGACTGTCCAGCTGATCAAATTTGGTCTGACCACAATGAAGCAACGACCTTATTATCTTTTGTGTGCCCCCCGAGACACTCATCTAGGCGCCGGTCATTGCTTCATTGTGATACGCAAGCCCCTTCACCACGGCAAGGTAATGATCACGAAGGGGAATGGGCGCATGTACATGCCTTTTCTTTTGTTGTTGCAGCTGCCCGCAGTGCAGCCAGAAAAATTAGGCAGTCATGTACACGCACCAGAAAAATTATTACAGCGGCCGCTGCTAGCAGCGGCCTAAAAAATTCAGCAATCCGCCTGGAGTCCCGGACCCTGTTGGTGGTGGCGGAGAAGGTAGTCAAGCGGCCTGCAGGCAGACATGCTGTGTGGAGGGACTGGGAGCGACTTAGTCTTCTTGGGGCAGGCCAGGCAGCCAGTCACACGGCGTGCAGGCAGAGATGCTGTGTGTGCGGGGACTGACTTAGTCTTGGGGCGAGCAGCAGCCCTCCGGGATCCATGCCTCATTCATTTTGATAAAGGTGAGGTACTTAACACTTTTGTGACTTAGGCGACTTCTCTTCTCAGTGACAATGCCTCCAGCTGCGCTGAAGGTCCTTTCTGACAGGACGCTTGAGGCAGGGCAAGTCAGAAGTTGGATGGCAAATTGGGACAGCTCTGGACACAAGTCAAGCCTGCGCACTCAGTAGTCCAAGGGTTCATCGCTGCTCACAGTGTTTACATCCACACTTAAGGCCAGGTAGTCGGCTACCTGCCGGTCCAGGCATTGGTGGAGGGTGGATCCGGAAGCGTTAAAGTAAGGCATTGGATTAAAGAATGTCCGCATGTCCGACATCACCATGAGATCGTTGGAGCATCCTGTCCTTGCCTGCATGGACATGGGAGAAGGATTACTGGCAATGGCACCTTTATGGCGTTGTGCTGTGACATCACCCTTATACGCATTGTAAAGCATAGTTGCCACCTTGTTCTGCATATGCTGCATCCTTTCTGCCTTCAGGTGAGTTGGTAACATGTCCGCCACTTTGTGCCTATACCGAGGGTCTAGTAGCGTGGCCACCCAGTACAGCTCATTAACCTTGAGTTTTTTTATACGGGGGTACCTCAACAGGCTGGACAGCATGAAAGATGCCATCTGCACAAAGTTGGATCCAGACATACTCTCTATCTCCTCTTGCTCTTCCTCAGTGGCGTCAGGTAAGTCCTCCTCCGCCTCCCCCCAGCCACGAACAATACCACGGGGACGTTGAGCAGCACAAGCCAGAAACACATTCCTCATCATCCGAGTCTGACTCCTTTTCCCCACACGACTCTTCCTCCTCCTCCTCCCGCCTCGGTGCTGCCGCAGGTGTTTAGGAAAAATCTGGTTCTGATGAAAATTGCTCCCACAACTGTTCCTGCCGTAACTGTTCCTCTTCATGCTCCTCCACAGCTTGATCCACCACTCTATGCATGGCACGCTCCAGGAAGTAAGCGTAGGGGATCAAATCACTGATGGTGCCTTCACTGCGACTCACCAGGTTGGTCACCTCCTCAAAAGGCTGCATGAGCCTGCATGCATTTCACATCAGTGTCCAGTTCGGGGGCCAGAACATCCCCATCTCCCCAGATTGTGTCCTTCTACTGTAATTGTACAGGTACTGGGTGACAGCTTTCTCCTGTTCTAGCAGGTGAGAAAACATGAGCAGGGTCGAATTCCAGCGAGTCGGGCTATCACATATCAAGCGTCTCACCGGCAAGTTTTTTCTCAGCTGAATGTCCGCAAAGCGTGCCATGGCCGTGTAAGACCGCCTAAAATGCCCACATAACTTCCTAGCCTGCTTCAGGACGTCCTCTAAGCCTGGGAACTTTGACATAAATCTTTGAATGACTAGATTCAGCACATGTGCCATGCAGTGTACATGTGTCAGCTTTCCCAAATTCAAAGCGGAAAGGAGATTGCTGCCGTTGTCACACACCACGTTGCCGATCTCCAGCTGGTGCGGGGTCAGCCACTGATCCACCTGTTTGTTAAGAGCAGCCAGGAGAGCTGCTCCAGTGTGACTCTCCGCTTTGAGGCAAGACATGTCTAAGATGGCATGACACCATTGTACCTGGCATGCAGCATAGGCCCTGTGTAGCTGGGGCTGTGTAGCTGGAGAGGAGATCGCAGCACCAGCCAAGGAGGAGGAAGATGACAACAGCGAAGAGGATGTAGCAGGCAGAGAGGAGGTGGCAGGAGGCCTGCCTGCAAGCCGTGGAGGTGTCACAAGTTGGTCCGCTGCACAGCCACGTACTCCCTGCTTGCCATCGGTCACCAGGTTTACCCAATGGGCTGTGTAAGTAATGTAGCGGCCCTGACCGTGCTTGGCAGACCAGGCATCCGTGGTCAGGTGGACCCTTGACCTAACGCTGTGTGCCAGAGATGACACCACTTGCCTCTCCACTTCACGGTACAGTTTGGGTATCGCCTTTTTAGAGAAATAATTGTGGCCTGGCATCTTCCACTGCGGTGTCCCAATAGCCACAAATTTACGGAAGGCCTCAGAGTCCACCAGCTTGTATGGCAACAGCTGGCGAGCTAACAGTTCCGCCACGCCAGCTGTCAGACGCCGAGCAAGGGGGTGAATGGCAGAAATTGGCTTCTTCCGCTCAACAATTTCCTTCACGGACACCTGGCTACTGTGGGCAGAGGAGCAGGAACCGCTCAAGGTCAGAGGCGGAGTGGAGGAGGGTGGCTGTGAAGGTGCAAGGGAGAAAGTGGCTGAAGACGCTGCACCTGAAGGAGGAAGAAGAGAAGGAGGGTGGCTTTTCTTTTGTGTGCTGCTTTTCCTCAGGTGCTCTTCCCATTACAGTTTATGCCTTTTCTCCAGGTGCCTTCGTAAGGCACTTGTCCCTACGTGGGTGTTGGCCTTTCCACGGCTCAATTTTTGCTGGCAGAGAGTACAGATGGCTTTGCTCCGATCTGAGGCGCACAGACTAAAAAATTTCCAAACTGCTGAGCCCCCCTGTAGTCATGGTGGCCTCAGCAGCTGACGTTGAAGGGAATGTTGGCTGGCTGTCCATAGGTGGCGATACATGGCGCCGGACGCTGCAACCAGCTGTTTCTGACGTCGAGCTCCCCCTGCTTCTTTCAGTAACTCGTCTCCTCCTACTCCTCTCTGACTCCCCCTCTGAACTGTCCCCCTGTTCATCTCCTCTATTGGGAACAAACGTGGGATCCGTATCATCGTCATCATCATAATCATCCTGCCCAGCTTCGCTTGCCTCAGACACCTCCAAAACTGCA
Organism: Hyperolius riggenbachi; assembly: GCF_040937935.1. Lineage (NCBI taxonomy): Eukaryota > Metazoa > Chordata > Amphibia > Anura > Hyperoliidae > Hyperolius > Hyperolius riggenbachi. The sequence continues at coordinate 391,145,800 of NC_090648.1, forward strand.
CCAACAGCAGGTACTTCATAATCCTCATCTTCACACGTTACGTCCATAGTGTCGCCTAACTCACACATATGAGGTGGTGTAACTTGCTTAGCGCCTTCATCTTGTTGTTGCAGTAGTGGCTGGAAACCAGTGATTTCACCACCAAATAACTCCTGCAAAGTGTCAAATGCAGCGGATGTGGTGCTTGTAGTAGCGCTGGTGGCTGCGGTAGATGAGGTGTTCTGTGTTAAATAGTCAACCACGTCCTGACAATCTTGGGAGGTGATGGCACGTGCCTTCTTCTGAGCACTGTACTTGGGGTCAGGGCCGCAATAAATCACATCAACACGACCTCACACAGACCTGCCGGTGCCGGGTGTCCTTCCTCTGGACCTGCCTCTAACTCTTCCTCTACCTGGTTTGTCCGTTTAGTCCATCTCGGGGGGGGGGGGGGGGAGGGTGATGGTATATGCTGTGATGAGGTGGGTTCACTGAACACAACAGCTAAGTATATGCTGTGATGAGGTGGGTTTACTGAACACAACAGCTAGGTATATGCTGTGATGAGGTGGGTTCACTGAACACAAAATCTAGGTATATGCAGTGATGAGGTGGGTGCACTCAACACAAAAGGTAGGTATATGCAGTGAGGTGGGTTCACTCAACACAAAAGGTAGGTATATACAGTGATGTGGGTTCACTGAATACAACAGGTAGGTATTTGCAGTGAGGTGGGTTCACTCAACACAAAAGGTAGGTATATGCAGTGAGGTGGGTTCACTGAACACAACAGCTAGGTATATGCAGTGAGGTGGGTTCACTCAACACAAAAGGTAGGTATATGCTGTGATGAGGTGGGTTCACTGAACACAAAAGGTAGGTATATGCAGTGAGGTGGGTTCATTCAACGCAAAAGGTAGGTGTATGCAGTGAGGTGGGTTCACTGAACACAACAGCTAGGTATATGCAGTGAGGTGGGTTCACTCAACACAAAAGGTAGGTATATACAGTGATGTGGGTTCACTGAATACAACAGGTAGGTATTTGCAGTGAGGTGGGTTCACTCAACACAAAAGGTAGGTACATGCAGTGAGGTGGGTTCACTAAACACAACAGCTAGGTATATGCAGTGATGTGGGTTCACTGAACACAACAGCTAGGTATATGCTGTGATGAGGTGGGTTCACTGAACACAAAAGGTAGGTATATGCAGTGAGGTAGGTTCACTCAACACAAAAGGTAGGTGTCACGGAACAAGCCGTGAGAAACGCAGGCGAATCGGGAAAATTTGCGCAGTCCATTTTCTGATCGCTTCCTGGTTAGATTTGCGCAGTCATTGCAGCGAACAGAATGACATTACTTCTTTTGAAAACAGTTTTTTTTTCTTTTTACCAAATAGCAGGAAGCCTTCAGCAGGAACTGACCCAGGCACCCAGCTGTGCTAAGGGCCCATCCATCAGATGAAGTCAGATAAGTAGCCTGACAGAACCAATTTAGAGGAGAGAGAGTGAGACTTCTCGGCCTTGGTCTCAGCAGGGAAGCCGACACATAGCCTGCTGTCCTAGCTTCAAAGAGCCCTTCACCTAGAACTGACCTGCTGTAATTCCTAGATGTCTATAATAATCCATAAACTGCTATATTTGTCATATTTCCTGTGTTACAAGGCTGGCAGGCCCTCCAAACTCACAGCGTGTGCCGGGCTTTGTCTGGCGCTGGTACTGAGAAAGTTTCAGAACATTCTGAGGTAAGGGCTGTCAGGCAGTTTGAAAGTGCCCTGGTGATGCCACAGAGGTCCTACCCCTCATGTTTGGTATCAGGGTGTAAGAATTGGACTGTTTGAAAATCCATTCTTAGAGCACATGTTTCAGACAAAATAATTAACTTCCTGCTTAACTGACCTTAGGCGGAGATAAAGTTTAAATCTCCTGAAAAGCATCCTTTCAGCCAATGACATTGCGCCTCCCTGAAGGGAAGTGATGTGTGGTGAGGGGGTGGAGTCAAGAAGTATATAGAGTCTTTGACCAGGTGTGAGAGGGGTCTTTTGCTGGAATGGGGCTTTTGCTGGAATGGACTGGTGAGGCTGTTAGCGGGAAACCATGGCTAGGTAAGCTGTATCTGCGCATTGTGGGCTGTATTTTAGGATATATTGGGAAGCTGCACTAATGCTATGTATTAATGTATACATTGTGGGCATTGGTTTCTAAGCTTTATGTGTTTATAATGTTGGATTGCTCTGTACATGTTGTTTTCTGTAGTTCATCAGTATCTGTACCTGTATCGCAAATACCACTTGCAATATAAACTTTATTTATACTGTTGTTGATGTGTATTTCTTTGCCAAACGACCACCTAGAACTTACAAGAAATTGGTATTGTTGTCTTTATTAATATCCCATTGTTGAGGCAATATTTTCAGCAATATCGTATTTCTTACATAAATGGTGAGCCAGGGAGGAGGTGTGTTATGATTTGGCGGGAAAGCATATTAATAACTGTATAATGTTGGATGTTGGATTTGTGATTTAGGTTTGATATTGATGTTATACTACAGATATATTGTGAGGAATTTGAGCAAGCAGCCATGTAGTGAGATAGCCAAGTGAGTTTCACTGTAAACCCTGCCTGTGTACAGAGATCAAAGTGTTCGCATTTAATAGATTGGCCATTGACTTGTTTTGGGGGTAAACAGAATGGACAATGCTGTGGAGCTATTGCTTGGTAAAATCACAAAAGTTAAAGATTTCCAAACAATAGTTAACCAGATACAGGACTCAGAAAAACCATGGCTTCAGATTAAAAGTTTTATATCTGAGGCTATGTTGGCCAAGAAATATTCCAAGACAGAAGCAATACATGCCTTGGTATTTGCAGCCTGTTGGATGGCAAAAGAGTTTGAATGTATGAGAATAGAGAAAAGAAAATTAGAAGACAGGGTGGAATATTTAAATAGTGCAGTCAGCAGATTGACCATTTCTGCTCAAAATGCTGCTGCTCTAGGATTAAATAATCAGAAGACAATGGAGAAAAATAAGGAGTTGCAAAGTGAGAATGAGAGATTAACTGAACGTCTCAAAGATGCAGAGGCAGCCATAAGATCTTTAGCAGTGTCCCATACACAGGCAGACATTGATCACTCTCAGTGTTTAGCCCAGATAGAGTATTTGAAGCAACAGTTGGGAAAACACAGTGCAGTGGTTGCTGCTTTTAATGTTTCCATGTCAGAGAGTGATGAGTGTGACTGGGATGATGCATGGATGAATGAGATGGATGGTGAGGAGGCTTGCTATGATAGAGAGTTAAAAATGGCTCCTATAAGTACAGAACACAGGGTGGATCCTCTAGGCATGCTTATCTCACAGACTACTGTTGTAAGACCATTGTCCAGCTCAGAAATTCATGCTTTAAGTCAGGAGTTAGGATGTATCGATTTGAATGATGATCCTATAGAAATTCTGATGAGAATTGAGCAGTTTGAAAAAGTGCATAAGAATCTGAATCCCAATATTGATGTGTTTGATGTCATTGTGGCCAGTCTGGATAATGCTCTAAGATCAAGCTTGCCTCATTCAGTGTTTACTGAACCCAGAATTAAACATAATTTAGTGAATGAGGTGTTGAAGTCTCTGGGTATTGAAGAGATAGATTATCATGCCCGTTTTGGGAACTGTACACAAAGAGGGCAAGAATCTGTCCAGGGTTTCACCGACCGATTATTTACCTTGTACAAATATACATTGCCAGTTGAAACACAAGGGACATTAAACGATGAACTCTATAAACGTGCGTTACTCAACAGAGCCCTCCCTGAAATCCGTAGATTAGTGGGATTTGTGATTTCAGCCCAAAGCTCTTACACTGAAATTATAAACTGTTTTAAGAGGGCTGAAGCAATGTTAAAAGAACATAACAGGTCTAATCAATGTAGCTTGCCAATTATGGAGAGGCCTGCTCCAGCCCATAGAGTTCATAGTAAGCCCTCGCCCCAATTCAGAGATCCCTCTAAGAAATGTTTTGCATGTGGAAGCAGTAACCATATTGCACAAAACTGTTCCTTCCATCAAGCAAGAGCACCTCTACCACAGGCTTTCCACAGCAATGAGATACGGAGGTGCTTCCATTGTCGGAAACAAGGCCACATCAAGTGGTTTTGTCCATCTCTTGGAGGAGACAGGAATAATGTTATGAGAAATAATAGCTACCGTACCATGAGGAGAGAAACTGAGGTGTATTCTCCCAGGTGGGGGAGCAGGCAGAGGAGCCAGTACAGGGCCTGGGTTCCTTACAAAGTTCTCAGATCACATACTGAGCAATTACAAGCTGAGGTAAGTTGGCTTCGAGGGAAATTTGCTCAGGAGGTTAGTGAAATAAAGCAGGAGATACTGGAATGTAGAACAATGAGGAACATTCCAAAACACAGTTTTCCTAGGAGGAACTTTGTCAAATGTTAATAATGGTTTTTCAGTTTCTATTTCGTAGGAAACCGAGGAACAAAAGAAGATCCTGGCTGTGTTTTGTTGTTTGTCTGTCTATGTATGCATTTATGTATAAAGAGGATCCTAACATATTTTTTTAGAGTTAGGAATAAGCCTCTTTATTTAATTGATCATTTTATCTGCAGTCAGAAAAGTTAAATTCTAAATTACTTTTGTAGTTTCAGGTTCTGACTGTAGCCATGGAAATGTGAATGGGTTGCCTTTGTTACTTTACTATAGTAGAGGGTTTTGTGAATGGCCTGAAGGCATGGCAGGTGAGATTGTATTTTTGTTTTCTCACCTCTTGTAAGGATCCATGCACAAAGTTGCGGGCCATTGAAATGTTTTTGAATATAGCGTTTTACAAAGGCAACAATTTATTTTGGGAAAACCAGATTTAAAATGCCTTAAAATTTGTAATGTAAGGTCAATTATGTTAATGAACAAATGGTAAGGCCTTGTTCAATCTGGAGTTTTTGTTTCTGGTTATGAGCTTTGTTTCAGGTACTTTGCATATACTTGAGAATTGCAAAGCACACAACAACAGTTTTTGCTTTCAATCCTTTTACTGGGTTGGGGGGTTTTATAGATAGTCAAGTGGGGGATGTTTGCTCTAGTACAGATGGGTTGTTACAGAAAGCACAATTTAAACTGTTCCTATTGTTATTGTAGATGCCCAAATAATTGTACAGTTTCCATTTGCAGATCATATCTTAGCTATCTTAGCCAAGATTTAGCCAGAATTATTAATCAGATTCAGCAAATGTTGACAGCCCCATGTGCACTCATTATGAGTATCTTCACCCTGGAGATGTGTTTTTGTAAATCCAGTCTGCAGTTAGAGGTCCACAAGATTGTAAAACTGTGTAATGGGATTGAACTGTGTATGTCTACATCTAACAGAGATCCTTTTGCAGAGAGTTGTAATGGCATTGCATTTAGAGTGTTACAGTCCAGATATCAAAGTTGGTTATGTTTTTATAATGTTTCTATGTGTTGCAAGTTTACAGAGTCACAATTGGATTTAATGCTGATGTACAAGAACATGGGTGACCCTAGTGATTGAAATCAGTTTGCAGTACTATTATACTTTTTGGGTAATATAGTTCACGCATATGCTTTTGAAGCTATGAAATCATAATGAGGTTCCATTGCCTGGCTTTGTCTGCTAACCTGTCTGTTTCAGAATCACGGAGTGGAGAGCTCTTTGGCTAATTTTCCAGTGCATGTGGCAAATAAGGTGCTGTGTGCCTAACAAACTGAGTGTGGGAGCATCATGAGTCCATCCTGGCTTGGTAAGTGGCATGCTTGAGTGCTGCCAGAGTATGACGTGGTACTGTCAGTGCGGGCTGAGTAAGTGGAGAGGCAGGTGTAACTTGCCATAGAAGTCTAAATCTCAGCAACCGCGCAAAACCACTGTGAACCAGTATGAGCTGGGAGAGGGACTCGGCAGCAGAAGCCACACAGAGCTGGAGTGTGACCACCCAGAGTGGTGAGTGATCAGAGAGCTGAGACTGTGAGCTAAGCAGACAATTGCAGATGTGTGCATTCTAGGCGTGGCCTGATATTGGAGAGGTAGTGGATAGAGCATGCGCTAGTCTCTAAATTGATAATCTTGGAAAATTGTATGGGTCCCATGCAGTGTCTTGATATATCATTGTCATTTTCAATCAGAAGTCCTATCAAAGCTGCTTAAAGTAAATAATGGGGTAGGACTTGTGATTCTGTGAACTGTGTTGTTTTGTGTTCTGTTATTTTGCGCAAATGTAGGTTAACCAAGAATCCAGTGTGCTGGAACCCTGAGCCGGATCTGCTATCTGCAGATGTCTTGATAACTTCTGGGACTGTGCAAGAGACTGAATGCATCCACACTGGAGTCGTTATGAACTTTTACATCTGCAATTTGGAAAATATTTGCATAAAAGGAGAACTTTATGGACCGTTTTTTGTGGGAAATTTACATTGATGGATTCTTTATATGGACATTGGAATCCAATTTAGTCCCATTCATGGATCTATGGACTGTTGCATTTTGGTGAAGGTTCTCTCATAAATTTCGATCACCTTCAAGTGGGGGATTGTAAGAATTGGACTGTTTGAAAATCCATTCTTAGAGCACATGTTTCAGACAAAATAATTAACTTCCTGCTTAACTGACCTTAGGCGGAGATAAAGTTTAAATCTCCTGAAAAGCATCCTTTCAGCCAATGACATTGCGCCTCCCTGAAGGGAAGTGATGTGTGGTGAGGGGGTGGAGTCAAGAAGTATATAGAGTCTTTGACCAGGTGTGAGAGGGGTCTTTTGCTGAAATGGGGCTTTTGCTGGAATGGACTGGTGAGGCTGTTAGCGGGAAACCATGGCTAGGTAAGCTGTATCTGCGCATTGTGGGCTGTATTTTAGGATATATTGGGAAGCTGCACTAATGTTATGTATTAATGTATACATTGTGGGCATTGGTTTCTAAGCTTTATGTGTTTATAATGTTGGATTGCTCTGTACATGTTGTTTTCTGTAGTTCATCAGTATCTGTACCTGTATCGCAAATACCACTTGCAATATAAACTTTATTTATACTGTTGTTGATGTGTATTTCTTTGCCAAACGACCACCTAGAACTTACGAGAAATCGGTATTGTTGTCTTTATTAATATCCCATTGTTGAGGCAATATTTTCAGCAATATCGTATTTCTTACAAGGGGGCTAGGTAAATCGGGACGGACCTGAAAATGTTAGTAAATCTGCCTTGACCTGTACGGTTCTGTGAGATAGAGCCCATATATGGTTAGATATGATTTTTGTTCCCCAGGAAAGGGGGAGGACTCATCTCATGTTCTAAGGGGGTGTGTGGTTCCCGCCCTCACTCCCTCCTACTCAGGGGAGGACTGGCCAGGGGGGACGGGGGGAGATTTCCCCCCAGGCTGCCTCTCATTTAGTGATTTAGGGCTGGCACTGTGCCTGGTGAATTCAGGTTTTTGTATAAGGCAATGTGAAACACTAGGCTGAATGAGGGAAATAAATGCCCAATTACAGAGCAATTGCAGGACGGGCAAGCTAGTAAGTATACACAGCATGATACAGAGCAGAGGCTTGCCTGCAGGGTCCGTGGGAAAAAAAATCTGTCTTGTCTCTCACCATTGTTAACTGCATGTGCACAGCTATTGTCTAGGTTGAAAAGTTTTCGACAGTCCCTAGACTCCAGAAGGGCTGCTTGCAGACAGTCCCTAGACTCCAGAAGGGCTGCTTGCAGGACTTGTGTAAGTGATAGAAACCCTAACCGTTGTAACTCAAAATGTATTATGTGCCCCCCGGAGCCAGTGCATTTATACTTTACCTGTCACGCTGTCCCTCGAGTGTCCTTGCTGTATTTCCCACGTGACTACTGACATATAGCACGTGGGGCACGTGTGTGATGTCATTTGGGCTGGGGCTACCGTGAAAACGGGCCTCTAGTTTGTGTTTTCCCCCCTGGCCAAAAGGTCCCAGTCCTCCCCTGCTCCTACTGGATCAGGGGTATAAGAATGGCAGAGGACCCAAAATCAACGTCCTCCACTTTGAAATATCATCCTGATTACATCCTTGCCAGCTTGAGAACATGCTGGCATCTGGCTTGTTTGGACTTTGATACTGAGTCCTCCACTCTGAAACCAAGGACGTATTTCTTTCCCAGAAAGGACATATTTCCACGAACCTAAGTATGTTCTCCTTCCTTTTATTTTCATACTGGCTACTAATGTTTCTATAATTGTTGACTGTATTTTCTTTATATATTAATTATTCATATTGCATTTTTAATAAACGACGCTACCGTCCTTTATTTGTCCAGCTACCCTATTATTCAGCCGCACAAACTGAACCCTGGTGTAATGATTTGGGGTCGATTTCCACAGTCAGCGTACACCAAGTGCGCTGAAGCAGATGGGAATCCCCACAATCACAGAAGCAGAGTACCCAGTATATGCAAATACATTTGTAAAGGGGAATTCCAACCAGCAAGTGGAGCTGTGGAGTACAGAGGAACAAGACCTCTGTACAAACACAGATGCCAGATTGAAATTGTACGATGTGAAGCAGCACTGGGCAATAGGAACAAGGTAGCAACTCAATAGAGAGCAAGAACAGAGACAGACTATATGAATGTCTACCAATCTAGTCGCCACCCGGCGAGGGTAGACATATAACAACCGAACAGACCAGAGTGAGAAAGCCAATCGCAAGAGAGGCGATTGCTATCAGAAACACAAGACTGAGCAAAGACAGAGCATGAATTGAGTAAAGGAAGACACAGCAAATAACTACAATCCGAACGCCAAGGAAAATAACAAATTAACTAACTAAACGCGGTCACCGCACGTTATGCGCAACAGTGACAAGCGCGTTAATAGCACGGTAACCACACGAGAAGCACAACAGTGACAAACGTACCAACTCTGACTAACGAATGAACACGGAAAACAAAGACAAACAGATAGCGGGAACGCTTGCTAATTGGTTGCCTAACACCAGACAACAGCAAGTGTTCGTTCCAGACAAAACAGACTGATGGAGTAACCAGTAGCAACCGCTGCCAAGGTTATGATCCAAGACACAGACAAGGAAGATCCACCACCTCTAGAGCTAGGGCGAATGCGATCAAGGAACAGGACTGAACGATTCACTATCAGCCACCGCTGGAGATAGTGCAATCGCAAGGACAGGACAAGACAAGACTAGGCTGTACAAATAATACACAAACCTGACTGCACTAGTAGGAGTGCAAAATGCACTCCCCAAGAATTAACTACACTAGCATATTTTAGCAACAAGATACAAAGAGGCTGAGGCTCTAAGGTCAGTCTCATAAAACAGAACCTATGACGAGCCAGGAATTCTGGGAGGAAGTGACATTTATATTGAAAACCTTCAAGGGAAGCAGAAATGCAAATTGCAAGATAAGTGGATGCAAATCAGTCACCACAGCAGCAAGCCTCCCGAATCATGCAAGCTGATAAAAAGGCCTCTTTTCCCTGGACTGAACTATGCAGCCTGCATAGGAAACCAAGAAACTGTCCAGAGAATCAAGGCCAGCAGAGCGGATTCTGACATTACCCCCCCCCCCTTTTAAAGACGGATGCCAGACGTCTTTCAAAACAGAAGACCCTCCTCCCCGCAAAACAATCAAAAAGATGATTCAGAACGGCCGGGGTAGAGCAACCGGGCATGCTTCCTGAACTGACTAAACCATGACGGAAACAATCAGCCCCAGAATCCCAAAAGCCATGCCCATCAGTACAACAAGTTCCAAAGTGATACCCATCAGTACCGCGACTACCAGAGCAATGCTCACCGAGAGCCTTGGCATGATACGCCCAGTCCCCCAGGTCAAGTCCAAAGAATCTGAAACCTTCAGAGTTGTGCCCACTACAACGGTCTTCTCCAGCATAATACTCATTATTGGACCAGTCCAAAGTACCAAGGCAAGACCCCCCAGGAATCTCCCAGAATGACTCACAATTCCAAAGAGACCCCAAGAGATTAGAAGATCCCAGAGAGTCACATGGTGATCCAACAGGACCCCCCACATGACTCAGGGAAACCCCCAAGCCAAAGTCACAAGGACAACTGTCACAAACAGAGTTTTTAGGAATTAGAACCATATTAAGGCATGTGGCGCTACCGACGCCTTCTGGACAAGACACCACCAGGAGGACATCGGAGCACATAAACACAGAGGGCTAGAGATGGGCCGAACCTCTGATTTTAGGTTCGCGAACCGGGTTCGCGAACTTCCGCGGAAGGTTCGGTTCGAGGAAAAGTTTGCGAACCGCAATAGACTTCAATGGGGAGGCGAACTTTGAAAAATAGAAAAAATTATGCTGGCCACAAAAGTGATGGAAAAGATGTTTCAAGGGGTCTAACACCTGGACGGGGGCATGGCGGAGTGGGATACATGCCAAAAGTCCCGGGGAAAAATCTGGATGTGACGCAAAGCAGCGTTTTAAGGGCAGAAATCACATTGAATGCTAAATTGCAGGCCTAACGTGCTTTCAAACATCTTGCATGTGTATACATCAATCAGGGAGTGTAATTAGAGTACTGCTTCACACTGACACACCAAACTCACTGTGTAACGCACCGCAAATAGCGGTTTGTTGTGTGTTGTGACGGCCGTGCTGGACTACTGCGCAACATGGCGAGATTGCTCTTCCTCACTCAGTGATGTCAGGTAATGTATGACTTCCTTCTCAACTTTCCATGGCACTGTTAAAAAGCTTATGTTTTTTTTTTTGCTGTGTACTTGTTACAATGAGAATCCTATGGAGGCGGGCAAGTCTGACATTGTGACCCCGGGTAAAGGCCGGGGAATGAGGGATGGAATCCAGTGTGGAGCCTGAGCGACGCTACACATCCAAAGAGGGCAGCAGGCAGGCATGCACGCTCGCCCCGACTCGAGGTAGTGACCAAAAATAACAATACAGGAGGAGGACTTTCGAGGCCCTGCTGTGTATTTGAAATGAATGTACTTTAAATCCTTTAACGAGAACCAGTTATGGCGGGCAAAGATGACACCACATTCCTTTCACGAGAATCATATGGAGGCGGGCAAGTCTGCCATTTGTGACCCCGGGTAATGGCCGGGGAATGAGGGATGGAATCCGGTGTGGAGCCTGAGAAACGCTACACATCCAAGGAGGGCAGCAGGCAGGCATGCACGCCCGCCCCGAGGTAGTGACCAAAAATAACAATACAGGAAGAGGACTTTCGAGGCCCTGCTGTGTATTTGAAATGAATGTACTTTAAATCCTTTAACGAGAACCAGTTATGGTGGGCAAAGATGACACCACATTCCTTTCACGAGAATCATATGGAGGCGGGCAAGTCTGGCATTGTGACCCCGGGTAATGGCCGGGGAATGAGGGATGGAATCCGGTGTGGAGCCTGAGCAACGGCTACCACTGCACATCCAAGGAGGGCAGCAGGCAGGCATGCAATACAGGACTTTGAGGCCCAAATTGTAATGAATCAACTTTAAATCCTTTAACGGGAATCCGTTATGGATGGCAAGTCTGACATTGTCACCGCGGGGATTGAAGGTTGGATTCCGGCCCGAAGTGGGAGCCTGCTGAGACCTATGCTGTAGCTGCCCTGACCGTGCTTTGCAGACCAGGCATCTGTGGTCAGATGGACCCTTGAGCCAGCGGAAGACAAACCAAGTCGAAAGCATTTGCCAAGAATGTTTTACGGAGGGCAATTTTTGTTGGCATTTTTGTAAATTGTTTGAAAATGTAGATGGTTTAGAAAAAAGCAAGCAGAACCCATCTGCACCCAAGTCTCACTTCAATGAGTCATAGACACAAAATGTAAAGTAAAAATTAGCATTTATTAATACAATTAAAAATGTTAATATTAATCATACAGCTTTAGGTGATCTGAATGTCTGGGCAGCTAAGGGAAAAATATGTAACTTTGAACAGCAGCAAATGTCGAATAATGGAACATATTTCAAACCAAGGAAGGATGGCAATGCATTCTAGTTTTTAGAGGGTAACCCATATGGCTGGAGAGTCCTTCAATATAGGGATGCTAGGATGCAAAGGAATATAATAGCAGCAATCAATTGACACAAAGTTCCTGACCAAAAGCAGGCAACTGATAATACTGTGACGTTCTTGTCCACAGGCAGGCCACTGATTGTGTATAGAATTTCTGTCCAACAGCAGGCAGTTAGTGATTTTGAGGAATCAGGGATTGCCTATAGGCCATGCTGGGCCCCAGATTAATGATAGATTAGCGTCATGACAGCAGATGTCCAGCTCAATGTTCCTGTCCAGAAGCAGGCAACTGTATATCAAGAGAGTCTCAAGATGTGGTAATAGAACACTGTGTCCATGAAATGCAATATATGGCAATCAAAAGTAATCCGAAGTTCCTGTCCAGAAGCAGGCAACTGTTGTAACCACTGTAGTTGATTTGGATGGTTCAGATAATATCCATCTTTAGCATATAGTGCATGTCATAAGCATAATCATTGCATCATGTGGAACAGATAAAGCATCCATAGGATCGAATAATGGCTCAATATGAGTAATTTGTAAACAGTCCCAATGTGAGGCAAAAGAATAATCAAAAAAGTTCAAAAACCCGTAATTGCAAAAGTATAAATCCATTTATTGCTAAATATTCTATAAAAGATAACGCAGTGTGAACCCCAGAGTGCAAACCCCCCCCATATAAAAAGACCCAGGATTCAAGCCCCAACACCACCCACAAGCAATACCCCTGACATGGGAGAGAAACCACCACAGGTAGACCTCCCTGTCTTCAACCCTCAGAGCTCTTATAGGACAGGCCTGCCCAAGAAAGGCTTTTGATTCTGAGGAAAGCTGGCTCACAGCTGAAACGTCAATCCTTTGTGGTTGTGCAGAGCCACCGTAGGAGGAGAGTGAGTGATGTCACTAGGAAGTTCATGCTGACTACAGCGTTCGATTGAACTGTGTGAAGAGGGGAGAGGCTCTGGCGTGTCCCCTGGTTATCTCCACATCTACTTTTCCCTGTGACAGGGAGACGTCCCTGACAGGGTAGAAAACCAGTTGCTATCTGGACTCACTTTCTGTATGGTGACTCAGCCACCTAGCCCGGATCCTTTGCTGCACCACTCCCACAGCACACCCAGGAAGGAGCTGGTAAGCAACAGTATAACTCCATTGTGGATTACAATTGCATCATGTCCATATATTTGAATTATGAACTGTTACCTGCCGCTTAAGCAGTGCATAGCAATCGTGCTGGATGAATATTTGTGCCATCATCATTGGAGAGACTGAGAAATTTCATCAGTATCAGTGAATTGAATGATAGCGTTTTACTTCTCTAGTCTGCATGCAGGAATTGTGCTACATGCCATAATATGAACTTCTCCAGCTAGATGCCACACAGCATGTTGCTTTGCTGACAACATCAAGAACTTTTTCTTGGGCAGGCCTGTCCTATAAGAGCTCTGAGGGTTGAAGACAGGGAGGTCTACCTGTGGTGGTTTCTCTCCCATGTCAGGGGTATTGCTTGTGGGTGGTGTTGGGGCTTGAATCCTGGGTCTTTTTATATGGGGGGGGTTTGCACTCTGGGGTTCACACTGCGTTATCTTTTATAGAATATTTAGCAATAAATGGATTTATACTTTTGCAATTACGGGTTTTTGAACTTTTTTCATTAGTGTCATAGTGTGCTTAGCACACAAATGTATGTGAATTTTTGCAAAAGAATAATCCTCAACATACTGTAAATGATGAAACAGGTTTGTGGTGCTGTTGCAAGCTTACATGTCCTTATGTAGATGCCAGATGCCAGCCTTTCCCAAGAGAAGTGATGGGTATTGCTGCAGTAAGGTCTTCCCCAGGCCGCCCAGACCTTGTCTACCGGTTTCGCCGAAAGATTCGGCTCATCAGAACACAGACTGCCAGGTATGTATGTCAGGAGCGGCCTCCATACGCCTTAAATGGCGTTTATGTCGAGGAGGCCCAAGCCGCGTGACTTCCGTGGGCGTGGCTTCTGCGCTCCAGCGTGATCCGTCCGGCCAGAACTGACGCATGCACGCATGCCCAATGTGTACATCGCGCAGTTCCGGTCGGTAGCCTGGCAACACAGGGAGATGGGCCAGGGGCTGGCCAGATCTAGCCGATCCCGCCCCTCTCCTTGCCAGGCTAAGTGCCGGACGTATGGCAAAGAAATGGAGCGGACCCTAAAGGGAGGGCAGAAGGGGAAGGTAAAGACACACATACATTAAGGAGAAGGGGGAAAAAGGAAAATAGAGCCAGCTCCAAAGAAAGCGCCCCCACCCAGCGCAACGGACTCTTAAAGGAGACCCTACCTGAAACAAAATATACTATTTCAGATCAAGATATCATATAAATCTTATATAAATAAGACAAGGAACATAGACATTTGTCAATAAGGCATCTCATATCAGGAGAGCAAATTCAACACTATAGTACTATACAGAGGAGTTTGCATATATATAAGACAAAAAAGCAGAAAAGCAAAAAAGCAAAAAAGGGGGGACTGCCAAGACATAGAAAGTGCAGTCCTGAATTTGGGATGCTGCGGGTAGTCCCCCCACCCAACCAAAAGACTCCAAAAACAGGCGAAGGGGGCCTTATGCCCATCCACCCCAAAACACATAACCCCCTCCCCCACCCCCCACCCCATCCCCAAGTATATATACCCCCGTTATAGAGGTTATTATTATATATAGTTCACAAAAAAGGAGCATACTTTAAATTGTCAACAAATATCGATACATTTGAATGTGCAAAGGATTTGAACCTATTTGCACGCAAAATAATTTTAAGGTTACAACATATGCAGAAGGAAGAAGCTCCACTAGGTGGAGCTATTCGCGATTGGTCAGATTTTACAAAAAAAGATTATAGGGCCCTGCGAGATCTAACAGCCCTCTGAGAAGAGGGCTATATCCCAGAGGAGCAACTTGATCCTATACAAACTGACCCTGATAAAAACAAATTTAACCACTTGCCGACCGCCTACTTCATATTGGCGGAGGCAAAGTGGCAGCCCCAGGACCACGTAACGCAGATTGGCGTCAGGTCCTGGGGCACTCTCTGGCCGGGGATCGCGCGCTGGGATGCGCGCGCATCCACCGGCAATAGGCTCCGCCCACCCGCGACGTCAACCCGCCGGCCAATCGGAAGCGCCGGCGGGTTGTTAACCCGACGATCCCCGGATAGGAAGCGTATAATACGCTTTGTAATGTTTACAAAGTGTATTATACAGGCTGCCTCCTGCCCTGGTGGTCCCAGTGTCCGAGGGACCACCAGGGCAGGCTGCAGCCACCCTAGTCTGCACCCAAACACACTGATCTGCCCCCCCCCTGCCCCCTGATCGCCCACAGTACCCCTCAGACCCCCCCCTGCCCACCCCCCAGACCACCATTTGCACACAATCACCCCCTAATCACCCATCAATCACTCCCTGTCACTATCTGTCAACGCTATTTTTTTTTTAGTCCCTAAACTGCCCCCTGCTCCCTCCTGATCACCCCCCCACCCCTCAGATTCTCCCCAGACCCCCCCAGACCCTCCCCCCCCCTGTGTACTGTATGCATCTATCCCCCCTGATCACCTGTCAATCACCCGTCAATCACCCATCAATCACCCGTCAATCACCCGTCAATCACCCCCTGTCACTGCCACCCATCAATCAGCCCCTAACCTGCCCCTTGCGGGCAATCTGATCACCCAAGAACACGGTGTGCCTGCCGGCCTCAGAGGGATCATTAATCACACGGGGAGTCCAATGCGGTCAGAGGCCCATCACACCTCACCATAAAGTCCATATAACAGCAACAATCCACAAGGACTCGACCCTCCAGGAGTGTAATACAGCACAATATTTATTTTTATACAGCGGTGTTACAGCACACTAAAAAGCACAGTGCTTTTTAGTGTGCTGTAACACCGCTGTATAAAAATAAATATTGTGCTGTATTACACTCCTGGAGGGTCGAGTCCTTGTGGATTGTTGCTGTTATATAATCTGATCACCCACCCACACCAATAGATCGCCCGCAGATCCGACATCAGATCACCTCCCAAATCCATCGTTTACATCTATTCTCTCCTCTAAACACCCACTAATTACCCATCAATCACCCATCAATCACCCCCTATCACCACCTGTCACTGTTACCCATCAGATTAGACCCTTGCGGGCACCCAATCGCCCGCCCACACGCTCAGATTGCCCTCAAACCCCCCCTTATCGATTCGCCAGTGCATTATTTACATCCGTTCTTCCCTGTAATAACCCACTGATCACCTGTCAATCACCCCCTGTCACTGCCACCCATCAATCACCCCCTGTCACTGCCACCCATCAATCAGCCCCTAACCTGCCCCTTGCGGGCAATCTGATCACCCACCCACACCAATAGATCGCCCGCAGATCCGACATCAGATCACCTCCCAAGCGCAGTGTTTACATCTATTCTCTCCTCTAAACACCCACTAATTACCCATCAATCACCCCCTATCACCACCTGTCACTGTTACCCATCAGATTAGACCCTAATCTGCCCCTTGCGGGCACCCAATCACCCGCCCACACGCTCAGATTGCCCTCAGACCCCCCCCTTATCAATTCGCCAGTGCAATATTTACATCTGTTATTCCCTGTAATAACCCACTGATCACCTGTCAATCACCCATCAATCACCCCCTGTCACTGCCACCCATCAATCACCCCCTGTCACTGCCACCCATCAATCAGCCCCTAACCTGCCCCTTGCGGGCAATCTGATCACCCACCCACACCAATAGATCGCCCGCAGATCCGACATCAGATCACCTCCCAAGCGCAGTGTTTACATCTCTTCTCTCCTCTAAACACCCACTAATTACCCATCAATCACCCCCTATCACCACCTGTCACTGTTACCCATCAGATTAGACCCTAATCTGCCCCTTGCGGGCACCCAATCACCCGCCCACACCTCAGAACGCCCTCAGACCCCAGCCCTGATCACCTCGCTAGTGCATTGCTTGCATCTATTTCCCCCCTCTAATCACACCTTGAGACACCCATCAATCACCTCCTGTCACCTCCTAGCACACCTACCCATCAGATCAGGCCCTAATTTGCCCCGTGTGGGCTCCTGATCACTCGGCCAAACCCTCAGATCCCCCTCAGACCCCCTTCCGATCACCTCCCCAGTGCATTGATTGCATCTATTTTCCCCTCTAACCGCCCCCTGAGACACCCATCAATCACCTCCTGTCACCCCCCTAGCACTCCTATCCATCAGATCAGGCCCAATACATCCTGTCATCTAAGAGGCCACCCTGCTTATGACCGCTTCCACAAAATGTGCCCCCTCATAGACCACCTGTCATCAAAATTTGCAGATGCTTATACCCCTGAACAGTCATTTTGAGAAATTTGGTTTCCAGACTACTCACAGTTTTGGGCCCGTAAAATGCCAGGGCAGTATAGGAACCCCACAAGTGACCCCATTTTAGAAAGAAGACACCCCAAGGTATTCTGTTAGGTGTATGATGAGTTCATAGAAGATTTTATTTTTTGTCAAAAGTTAGCGGAAATTGGATTTTTATTATTTTTTTCACAAAGTGTCATTTTTCACTAACTTGTGACAAAAAATAAAATCTTCTATGAACTCACCATACCCCTAACGGAATACCTTGGGGTGTCGTCTTTCTAAAATGGGGTCACTTGTGGGGTTCCTATACTGCCCTGGCATTTTAGGGGCCCTAAACCGTGAGGAGTAGTCTAGAAAACAAATGCCTCAAAATGACCTGTGAATAGGACGTTGGGCCCCTTAGCGCACCTAGGCTGCAAAAAAGTGTCACACATGTAGTATCGCCATACTCAGGAGAAGTAGTATAATGTATTTTGTGGTGTATTTTTACACATACCCATGCTGGGTGGGAGAAATCTCTCTGTAAATGGACAATTGTGTGGAAAAAAAATCAAAAATGTGTCATTTACAGAGATATTTCTCCCACCCAGCATGGTTATATGTAAAAATACACCACAAAACACATTATACTACTTCTTCTGAGTACGGCGATACCACATGTGTGACACTTTTTTGCAGCCTAACTGTGCTAAGGGGCCCAAAGTCCAATGAGTACCTTTAGGATTTCACAGGTCATTTTGAGACATTTGGGTTCAAGACTACTCCTCACGGTTTAGGGCCCCTAAAATGCCAGGGCAGTATTGGAACCCCACAAATGACCCCATTCTAGAAAGAAGACACCCCAAGGTATTCCGTTAGGAGTATGGTGAGTTCATAGAAGATTTTATTTTTGTCACAAGTTAGCAGAAAATGACACTTTGTGAAAAAAAACAATTAAAATCAATTTCCGCTAACTTGTGACAAAAAAAAAAAATCTTCTATGAACTCACCATCCTCCTAATGGAATACCTTGGGGTGTCTTCTTTCTAAAATGGGGTAATTTGTGGGATTCCTATACTGTCCTGGCATTTTAGGAGCCCTAAACCGTGAGGAGCAGTCTTGAAACGAAATTTCTCAAAATGACCTGTGAAATCCTAAAGGTACTCATTGGACTTTGGGCCCCTTAGCGCAGTTAGGGTGCAAAAAAGTGCCACACATATGGTATCGCCGTACTCAGGAGAAGTAGTATAATGTGTTTTGGGGTGTATTTTTCCACATACCCATGCTGAGTGGGAGAAATATCTCTATAAATTGACAATTGTGTGTAAAAAAAATAAAACAATTGTCATTTACGGAGATATTTCTCCCACCCAGCATGGGTATGTGTAAAAATACACCCCAAAACACATTATACTACTTCTCCTGAGTACGGCAATACCACGTGTGTGGCACTTTTTTGCAGCCTAACTGCGCTAAGGGGCCCAAAGTCCAATGAGCATCTTTAGGCTTTACAGGGGTGCTTACAATTAGGCACCCCCCAAAATGCCAGGACAGTGAACACACCCCACAAATGACCCCATTTTGGAAAGTAGACACTTCAAGGTATTCAGAGAGTAGCATAGTGAGTCCGTGGCAGATTTCATTTTTTTTTGTCGCAAGTTAGAAGAAATGGAAACTTTTTTTTTTGTTACAAAGTGTCATTTTCCGCTAACTTGTGACAAAAAATAAAATCTTCTATGAACTCACCATGCCTCTCACTGAATACTTTGGGATGTCTTCTTTCCAAAATGGGGTCATTTGGGGGGGATTTGTACTATCCTGGAATTTTAGCCCCTCATGAAACCTGACAGGTGAGCAGAAAAGTCAGAGATGCTTGAAAATGGGAAAATTCACTTTTGGCACCATAGTTTGTAAACGCTATAACTTTTACCCAATCCAATAAATATACACTGAATGGGTTTTTTTTTATCAAAGACATGTAGCAGAATAACTTTCGCGCTCAAATGTATAGGAAATTTTACTTTATTTGAAAAATGTCAGCACAGAAAGTTAAAAAAGTAATTTTTTTGACAAAATTCATGTCTTTTTTGATGAATATAATAAAAAGTAAAACTCGCAGCAGCAATCAAATAGCACCGAAAGAAAGCTGTATTAGTGACAAGAAAAGGAGGTAAAATTCATTTAGGTGGTAGGTTGTATGACTGAGCAATAAACCGTGAAAGCTGCAGTGGTCCGAATGGAAAAAAAGGCTCTGGTCCTTAAGGGGTTTTATGACTGCAGTCCTTAAGTGGTTAAAAACAAATCACGCTATTTTCCCTCCCTGTCAGCAAGTCCCAGGGTTAGTGTGTTTGTTGAGATGGTATTAAAGGATCTGGACTCCATACATATTCAAAGAGGCAGTGACAACCTCATGACTGCCCAATTTGAGGCTTTACAGGAACTATCTCAGATGTCACAGATCACGATTAAGCCCTCCGACAAAGGGGGCAATGTCGTGGTCATGGACAATGAACAATATGAGGAAATGTGCCTACGCATTCTGAGGAATCGCGAATGGTATTCGAGGGCTTCCGCGTCCAATGTGCTGAGGGACCAGGGGGCGCTCTTCGCCATCATCAATCACGCAGCTAGTCAGAATATTATTTCTTCGCAAACGGCTGTGTTTCTTAAAATTCAACATCCTATAATACCCACATTTTATGCGTTGCCCAAAGTGCACAAGTCTTTGGTGCACCCTCCGGGAAGACCGATTATATTGGCTTGTGGTTCTTTGATGGAAAATATAAGTAAATATTTGGATTTTCATTTGCAGAAACATGTGCAAACATTGTCTTCATATGTACAAGATACCTCCCATATGCTGCGGGTCCTTGATGGAGTGTGTGCGCCGCCTGGTGCCCTCCTAGTCGCATTGGATGTTGAGGCCCTATACTCAAGTATACCCCACAGTGGGGGGCTCCGCACTGTGGCTAGATACTTAAATACCTTACCATGTACAGAGAAGGATCACTCCTTCTTTCTTCTTCAATTATTGGAATTTCTACTTACACACAACCATTTTGTGTTTGGTACCTCCCACTACCTCCAGGTGCAGGGGACGGCGATGGGGACAACATTTGCCCCATCATACGCCAACCTGTACCTGGGGGGTGGGAGGCGGATATATTTTCCAATGATGACATTGTCGAGTACCTGTGTCATATTGATGTGTGGCACAGGTACATCGACGACATTTTTATGCTGTGGACAGGAGGGGAGGAACTCCTCCTGGAATTTGTGGAAATGTTAAATACTAACACTTTGAATTTGAATCTGACATGTGCTTTTGATAGATTATCAATACCCTTCCTTGACCCTTGGTGGGGATAAAGGAAGTTGGGATGATTACTACTAAGCTGTATCGGAGGCCAACTGCCTCCAATACAATATTACATGCAGAAAGTTTTCACCCTGCACACCTGATGGAGGCCCGGTACACACTTGCGGTTCTCTGCCAAACGGACCGGATGACCTGACCGGATCCGGACCGGATCGGAACCGCACGGTTCTGATCCGGATCCGATCCGGATCCGGTCAGGTTGCATCAGGTGTTCATCAGGATGCGATCCAGATCCGTTTGGCAAAAGATAGTAGAAATAGAATAAAAATGGTGGGGTCTGGGAGGTCAGCAGAAGGTAGCCCTGTGGAATCAGGCCCTCCGCTGTTTAGCACTCACCTCCACCTCCGACATACTGCCAACATCTCCAGCACGTTTAAAGTCACTGCTGCTCCACTCTAAAATGCTTGCCCATGTGTCCCCATCCAAAATCGCCGCTACTATACGCATAGGAAGTGGGGTAGAACATCCAGATTTTTAGCCAGTGTGTTGTGCGCTCTCCGGTTCTCATTGGTTTGTATTGGCCGGATGGTGCAGTCCGGCTCCGCTCCGGATACGGCTGCCGGAGGAGCCGGACCAAAAAATAGCGCATGTTGGGATCCGGTCCGGACGAAACGGACGCATGTGAACGGACGCATAGGCTTTCATTGCTATGCCGTGCGTCCGTTCTGTCCGTTCTGCATGCGGTCCGGCTCCGGCACGGCGATTCCGGACGGCGACCGCTAATGTGAACCGGGCCTAACAGTATACCTGTGGGACAATACTTGAGGGCCAGAAGAAAATGCTCAAATTTGGAGGATTTCAAGCTGGAAGCAACAGAACTAAATTCTAGATTTAAAGCTAGAGGATACTCGGGGTCATGCATTAAAAAGGCCTATAAGAGAGCAATAGACTCAGACCAAGATACTCTGATTGTCTAGAGAAAGTCTAAGAAAAGCAACAGCTTGCTCGATACTGTCCCTCTCATTACTAAGTATAACAAACAACAGGACCAATTCCATAAAATCCTAAAGAGACACTGGCATGTCCTCACTGATGATGTGAGGATACGCCAATGTGTTTCAGATAAACCCAAATTGACATTAAGGAAAGCCCCTACCATTTCAAATAAACTTACCAGAAGTCACTATCAGGGGAACCAACGAGGAGATTCATGCACCGATTGGGGGATCTACAGATGTGGCTCCTGCAACCAGTGCCCCTATATCAAGGTGGGCCAACTTAATGTCTTTCCACATGTGAATCGGACTGTTAAGATTAGACATTTTAATAATTGTGCCACAGAGGGTGTCGTATATGTACTTTGGTGCGTATGTGGCGCCTTCTATATAGGCAAAACGACCAGAAATTTACGTCGCCGAATCTATGAACATGTCAACTATGTGGATAGCCATAATTTTGGCTCCCCGGTCGCAAGACATGTCATAGCATGTGAATTGAATCCATCCAATAAAATCTCTTTCAGTGCTGTGGATAGGATACATCCACCCCTGAGAGTAGGTGATTTTGATAAGATTCTGACACAACGTGAGTGCCGTTGGATCTATAATCTTAAGGCAACGAAACCTCCAGGACGTAATGACAATTTAAAGTATGCTCCTTTTTTGTGAACTATATATAATAATAACCTCTATGAGGGGGGTATATATACTTGGGGATGGGGTGAGGGAGGGGGTTATGTGTTTTGGGGTGGGTGGGCATAAGGCCCCCTCCGCCTGTTTTTGGAGTCTTTTGGTTGGGTGGGGGGACTACCCGCAGCATCCCAAATTCAGGACTGCACTTTCTATGTCTTGGCAGTCCCCCCTTTTTTGCTTTTTTGCTTTTCTGCTTTTTTGTCTTATATATATGCAAACTCCTCTGTATAGTACTTTTGTGTTGAATTTGCTCTCCTGATATGAGATGCCTTATTGACAAATGTCTATGTTCCTTGTCTTATTTATATAAGATGTATAGGATATCTTGAACTGAAATAGTATATTTTGTTTCAGGTAGGGTCTCCTTTAAGAGTCCATTGTGCTGGGTGGGGGCGCTTTCTTTGGAGCTGGCTCTATTTTCCTTTTTCCCCCTTCTCCTTAATGTATGTGTGTCTTTACCTTCCTCTTCTGCCCTCCCTTTAGGGTCCGCTCCATTTCTTCGCCATACGCCCAGCACTTAGCCTGGCAAGGAGAGGGGCGGGATCGGCTAGATCTGGCCAGCCCCTGGCCCAGCTCCCTGTGTTGCCAGGCTACCGACCGGAACGGCGCGATGTACGCATTGGGCATGCGTGCATGCGTCAGTTCCGGCCGGACGGACCACGCCGGAGCGCAGAAGCCGCGCCCACGGAAGTCACGTGGCTTGGGCCTCCTCGACGTAAACGCCATTTAAGGCGCATGGAGACCGCTCCTGACATACATACCTGGCGGCCTGTGTTCTGATGAGCCGAATCTTTCGGCGAAACCGGTAGACAAGGTCTGGGCGGCCTGGGGAAGACCTTACTGCAGCAATACCCATCACTTCTCTTGGGAAAGGCTGGCATCTGGCATCTACATAAGGACATGTAAGCTTGCAACAGCACCACAAACCTGTTTCATCATTTACAGTATGTTGAGGATTATTCTTTTGCCTCACATTGGGACTGTTTACAAATTACTCATATTGAGCCATTATTCGATCCTATGGATGCTTTATCTGTTCCACATGATGCAATGATTATGCTTATGACATGCACTATATGCTAAAGATGGATATTATCTGAACCATCCAAATCAACTACAGTGGTTACAACAGTTGCCTGCTTCTGGACAGGAACTTCGGATTACTTTTGATTGCCATATATTGCATTTCATGGACACAGTGTTCTATTACCACATCTTGAGACTCTCTTGATATACAGTTGCCTGCTTCTGGACAGGAACATTGAGCTGGACATCTGCTGTCATGACGCTAATCTATCATTAATCTGGGGCCCAGCATGGCCTATAGGCAATCCCTGATTCCTCAAAATCACTAACTGCCTGCTGTTGGACAGAAATTCTATACACAATCAGTGGCCTGCCTGTGGACAAGAACGTCACAGTATTATCAGTTGCCTGCTTTTGGTCAGGAACTTTGTGTCAATTGATTGCTGCTATTATATTCCTTTGCATTCTAGCATCCCTATATTGAAGGACTCTCCAGCCATATGGGTTACCCTCTAAAAACTAGAATGCATTGCCATCCTTCCTTGGTTTGAAATATGTTCCATTATTCGACATTTGCTGCTGTTCAATGTTACATCTTTTTCCCTTAGCTGCCCAGACATTCAGATCACCTAAAGTTGTATGATTAATATTAACCTTTTTAATTGTATTAATACATGTAAATTTTTACTTATATACATTTTGTGTCCATGACTCATTGAAGTGAGACTTGGGTGCAGATGGGTACTGCTTGCTTTTTTCTAAATTCTCTAACCCAGTCACTCGGAGTCATATTTATAGGTGTTCATTGTGCATATATGTAGGAGTGGTCTGGTGTTGGATGAATCACACATGTATACATATGAAAATGTAGATGGTTGTATTTTTAAATTGTTTGAAACTTTAGATGGTTGTATTTTTAAATTGTTTGAAACTGTATCCATTCAAGTGCAAGTTATGCACTGACTGCCAGGTATAATGTGCAGTCACAGATGCAGTGAAAGGTATGCAGTGACTGCAAACAGCCGTTTGTGTAGTGACGGCCGTGCTGGACTGGTGCGCACCATGACGAGAGTGCTGGTGATGGTGGCTTTTCATCCCATATGCTCGCTGATGTAGCTGAATGACAGAACAGTGACTGTCCAGCTGATCAAATTTGGTCTGACCACAATGAAACAACAACCTTATTCACTTTGGTGTGCCACCCCCACCCGAGACACTCATATAGCCGGCGGTCATTGCGTTATTGTGATACGCAAGCCCCTTCAATACGGCAAGGTAATGATCACGAAGGGGGATGGGCACATGTACAAACCTTTTGTTTTTTGTTGCAGCCGCCTGCAGTTCAGCCATAAAAATTAGGCAGGCATGTGCCTGCCCAAGAAAAGTTAGTATAGCGGCCGCTGCTAGCAGCGGCCTTAAAAATTCTGAAATCCGCCTAGAGTCCTGGACCCTGGTGGTGGTGGCGGAGAAGGCAGTCAAACGGCCTGCAGGCAGAGATGCTGTGTGTGGGGACTGACTTAGTCTTCGGTCATGCAATAGCCCTCAGGGATCCATGCCTCGTTCATTTTAATAAAGGTCAGGTACTGAACACTGTCATGACTTAGGCGACTTCTCTTCTCAGTGACAATGCCTCCAGCTGCACTGAAGGTCCTTTCTGACAGGACGCTTGTGGCAGGGCAAGAGAGAAGTTGTATGGCAAATTGCGACAGCTCTGGCCACAGGTCAAGCATGCGCAACCAGTAGAGCAAGGGTTCATCCTCGCTGCTCGCAGTCGCAGTGTGTACATCCACACTTAAGGCCAGGTAGTCGGCTACATGCCGGTCCAGGCATTGGTGGAGGGTGGATCCCGAAGGGCTACTGCGAGGCGTTGGACTAAAGAATGTCCGCATGTCCGACATCACCCCGAGATCGCTGGAGCGTCCTGTCCTTGCCTGCGTGGACTGGTGAGAAGGAGGAGGAATACTGCCAGTGGTACCTTTATTGCGTTGTACTGTCACATAACCCTTGTAAAGTAGTGTTGCTCGAATACCTCATTATCCTATTCGAGTTTGGTCGAATTCGGATAGTAAACTATTCGAATTCACTCGAAGTTCAATATCCGATGTAATCGAATATCCGATTCGACCTCGGATATCCGACGTCACTATCCGAGTCTGTATTCGAGTTAAATATTCGAGCTGGCCTTAAATAGCTTGTATAACTTGTATTGGAGGTCAATGATGCATGAAACCACCTTTTTTATGAAGAAAAACATCAAGTGATTAGGTAGTGATGTAGTAGTTATAAAAAAGGTATCAAAAATAGTAAATTAACTTCATGAAAAGTGTTTGCATGAGAAGGTGTGTCCAAAATGGTTGTAAGTTGGAAGTCTTCATTTACGTCATCTTCATCTTCTTCTTCTATATCTTCTTCTTCTTCTATATCTTCTTCTTCCTCTTCTTCTTCTATATCTTCTTCTTCCTCTTCTTCTTCTATATCTTCTTCTTCTTCTATATCTTCTTCTTCCTCTTCTTCTTCTATAACTTCTTCTTCTTCTATATCTTCTTCTTCTTCTATATCTTCTTCTTCTTCTATATCTTCTTCTTCTTCTTCTTCTTCTTCTTCTTCTTCTTCTATATCTTTTTCTTCTATATCTTCTTCATCTTCTTCTATATCTGCTTCTTCTATATCTGCTTCTTCTATATCTTCTTCATCTTCTATATCTTCTTCTTCTTCTTCTTCTTCTTCTTCATCTTCTTCTATATCTTCTTCTTCTATATCTTCTTCTTCTATATCTTCTTCATCTTCTTCATCTTATTCTACATCTTCTTCTTCTATATCTTCTTCTTCATCTTCTTCTTCTTCTTCCTCTTCTTCTCTATCATTGTATTATGTGTCTTTGTTTTCCTTTCTTTTGTAATATTTTTTTTTACTTCATTTGTGGAAAATTTTTATTTTAATAACACCATAGTTATATTTGTGTTGATGGCATAATAGGTAGGTAGTGGCACATTGCAAGCCACAGCGCCTTTTTCTGTGTACCCTGGTGGTAGTAAAACATAGACATCAGCAGGAGGAGGAAGTAGTTGCAGGCTTGCAGCTATTTGTAGTGTGTGGTAATAGTCGGTCGTTACTCGGTAGGAGAGTGGGTGGGCAGGTGGCAGCAGAAAATAGTTCTTCTTCTGTTCTCCCTGGCAGTGGTAGCAGCACACAGACAGCAGAAGCTCAATGCAGCTACAGGAGGAGGAGTAATGTGTGTCAGGCAGTGTGATGTGACTGACATAATAGGCCCTGGTTCCTAGCGGTGGTACCAGGGCCGTAAATGAACATCATGAGGTTCCAGACAGCGGTTGTGAAGCCCACATTGTGTCCAATACACAATTGGGACAGCACAGTTTTCAACCCGGACACCTCTAAAATATATACAGATTTTTTTTTTAATTATTGCAGCTATTGTTGAGCGTAATAGCTGGTGGCGCATGGGCAGCGGCACCTTGTAATGTGTTCCCTGGCAGTGGAAACACACAGACAGCAGGAGGCAATACAGCAGCAGGCAGCGTGAGGAGGATGAGTGTGTGTGGCAGACTGGCATTTGGCAGCAGGCAGGATGGCAGGCAGCGAGACATAGTAGGCCCTGGTTCCTAGCGGTGGTTCCAGGGCCGTAAATGAACATCATGAGGTTCCAGACAGCGGTCGTGAAGCCCACATTGTGTCCAATACACAATTGGGACAGCACAGTTTTCAACCCGGACACCTCTAAAATAATTACAATTCTTTTTTTTGTTTTTAAATTATTGCAGCTATTGTTGAGCGTAATAGCTGGTGGTGCATGGGCAGCAGCACCTTGTAATGTGTTCCCTGGCAGTGGAGAGGAGACACAGACAGCAGGAGGAAATATAACAGCAGGCAGCGTGAGGAGGATAAGTGTGTGGCAGACTGGCATTTGGCAGCAGGCAGGAGGGCAGGCAGCGAGACATAGTAGGCCCTGGTTCCTAGCGGTGGTTCCAGGGCCGTAAATAAACATCATGAGGTTCCAGACAGCAGTTGTGAAGCCCACATTGTGTCCAATACACAATTGGGACAGCACAGTTTTCAACCCGGAGACCTCTAAATTAATTAAAAAAAAATTCGAAATAATGCAGCTATTGTTGAGCGTAATAGCTGGTGGTGCATGGGCAGCAGCACCTTGTAATGTGTTCCCTGGCAGTGGAGAGGAGACACAGACAGCAGGAGGAAATATAACAGCAGGCAGCGTGAGGAGGATAAGTGTGTGGCAGACTGGCATTTGGCAGCAGGCAGGAGGGCAGGCAGCGAGACATAGTAGGCCCTGGGTCCTAGCAGTGGTTCCAGGGCCGTAAATACACAGCATGAGGTTCCAGACAGCGGTCGTGAAGCCCACATTGTGTCCAATACACAATTGGGACATCACAGTTTTCAACCCGGACACCTCTAAAATAATTACAATTTTTTTTTCAAATTAATGCAGCTATTGTTGAGCGTAATAGCTGGTGGCGCATGGGCAGCAGCACCTTGTAATGTGTTCCCTGGCAGTGGAAACACACAGACAGCAGGAGGCAATACAGCAGCAGGCAGCGTGAGGAGGTTGAGTGTGTGTGGCAGACTGGCATTTGGCAGCAGGCAGGAGGGCAGGCAGCGAGACATAGTAGGCCCTGGGTCCTAGCGGTGCTTCCAGCGCCGTAAATACACAGCATGAGGTTCCAGACAGCGGTCGTGAAGCCCACATTGTGTCCAATACACAATTGGGACATCACAGTTTTCAACCCGGACACCTCTAAAATAATTACAATTTTTTTTTCAAATTAATGCAGCTATTGTTGAGCATAATAGCTGCTGGCGCATGGGCAGCAGCACCTTGTAATGTGTTCCCTGCAGTGGAAACACACAGACAGTAGGAAGCAATACAGCAGCAGGCAGCGTGATGAGGATGAGTGTGTGTGGCAGACTGGCATTTGGCAGCAGGTAGGAGGGCAGGCAGCGAGACATAGTAGGCCCTGGGTCCTAGCGGTGGTTCCAGAGCCGTAAATACACAGCATGAGGTTCCAGACAGCGATCGTGAAGCCCACATTGTGTCCAATACACAATTGGGACATCACAGTTTTCAACCCAGACACCTCTAAAATAATTACAATTTTTTTTTTCAAATTAATGCAGCTATTGTTGAGCGTAATAGCTGGTGGCGCATGGGCAGCAGCATCTGGTAATGTGTTCCCTGGCAGTGGAAACAAACAGACAGCAGGAGGCAATACAGCAGCAGGCAGCGTGAGGAGGATGAGTGTGTGTGGCAGACTGGCATTTGGCAGCAGGCAGGATGGCAGGCAGCGAGACATAGTAGGCCCTGGGTCCTAGCGGTGGTTCCAGGGCCGTAAATGAACATCATGAGGTTCCAGACAGCGGTCGTGAAGCCCACATTGTGTCCAATACACAATTGGGACAGCACAGTTTTCAACCCGGACACCTCTAAAATAATTACAATTCTTTTTTTTGTTTTTAAATTATTGCAGCTATTGTTGAGCGTAATAGCTGGTGGTGCATGGGCAGCAGCACCTTGTAATGTGTTCCCTGGCAGTGGAGAGGAGACACAGACAGCAGGAGGAAATATAACAGCAGGCAGCGTGAGGAGGATAAGTGTGTGGCAGACTGGCATTTGGCAGCAGGCAGGAGGGCAGGCAGCGAGACATAGTAGGCCCTGGGTCCTAGCAGTGGTTCCAGGGCCGTAAATACACAGCATGAGGTTCCAGACAGCGGTCGTGAAGCCCACATTGTGTCCAATACACAATTGGGACAGCACAGTTTTGAACCCGGACACCTCTAAAATAATTACAATTCTTTTTTTTGTTTTTAAATTATTGCAGCTATTGTTGAGCGTAATAGCTGGTGGTGCATGGGCAGCAGCACCTTGTAATGTGTTCCCTGGCAGTGGAGAGGAGACACAGACAGCAGGAGGAAATATAACAGCAGGCAGCGTGAGGAGGATAAGTGTGTGGCAGACTGGCATTTGGCAGCAGGCAGGAGGGCAGGCAGCGAGACATAGTAGGCCCTGGGTCCTAGCGGTGGTTCCAGGGTCGTAAATACACAGCATGAGGTTCCAGACAGCGGTTGTGAAGCCCACATTGTGTCCAATACACAATTGGGACATCACAGTTTTCAACCCGGACACCTCTAAAATAATTACAATTTTTTTTTTCAAATTAATGCAGCTATTGTTGAGCATAATAGCTGGTGGCGCATGGGCAGCAGCACCTTGTAATGTGTTCCCTGGCAGTGGAAACACACAGACAGCAGGAGGCAAAACAGCAGCAGGCAGCGTGAGGAGGATGAGTGTGTGTGGTAGAATGGCATTTGGCAGCAGGCAGGAGGGCAGGCAGCGAGACATAGTAGGCCCTGGTTCCTTGCGGTGGTTCCAGGGCCGTAAATGAACATCATGAGGTTCTAGACAGGGTCGTGAAGCCCATATTGTGTCCAATACACAATTGGGACATCACAGTTTTCAACCTGGACACCTCTAAATTAATTACAATTGTTTTTTTCAAAATAATGCAGCTATTGTTGAGCGTAATAGCTAGTGGTGCATGGGCAGGAGCACCTTGTAATGTGTTCCCTAGCAGTGGAGAGGAGACACAGACAGCAGGAGGAAATGTAACAGCAGGCAGCGTGAGGAGGATAAGTGTGTGGCAGACTGGCATTTAGCAGCAGGCAGGAGGGCAAGCAGCGAGACATAGTAGGCCCTGGTTCCTAGCAGTGGTTCCAGGGCCGTAAATGAACATCATGAGGTTCCAGACAGCGGTCGTGAAGCCCACATTGTGTCCAATACACAATTGGGACAGCACAGTTTTCAACCCGGACACCTCTAAATTAATTACAATTCTTTTTTTTTGTTTTTAAATTATTGCAGCTATTGTTGAGCGTAATAGCTGGTGGTGCATGGGCAGCAGCACCTTGTAATGTGTTCCCTGGCAGTGGAAACAAACAGACAGCAGGAGGCAATACAGCAGCAGGCAGCGTGAGGAGGATGAGTGTGTGTGGCAGACTGGCATTTGGCAGCAGGCAGGATGGCAGGCAGCGAGACATAGTAGGCCCTGGGTCCTAGCGGTGGTTCCAGGGCCGTAAATGAACATCATGAGGTTCCAGACAGTGGTCGTGAAGCCCACATTGTGTCCAATACACAATTGGGACAGCACAGTTTTCAACCCGGACACCTCTAAAATAATTACAATTCTTTTTTTGGTTTTCAAATTATTGCAGCTATTGTTGAGCGTAATAGCTGGTGGTGCATGGGCAGCAGCACCTTGTAATGTGTTCCCTGGCAGTGGAGAGGAAACACAGACAGCAGGAGGAAATATAAATGCAGGCAGCATGAGGAGTATAAGTGTGTGGCAGACTGGCATTTGGCAGCAGGCAGGAGGGCAGGCAGCGAGACATAGTAGGCCCTGGGTCCTAGCGGTGGTTCCAGAGCCGTAAATACACAGCATGAGGTTCCAGACAGCGATCGTGAAGCCCACATTGTGTCCAATACACAATTGGGACATCACAGTTTTCAACCCAGACACCTCTAAAATAATTACAAATTTTTTTTTCAAATTAATGCAGCTATTGTTGAGCGTAATAGCTGGTGGCACATGGGCAGCAGCACCTTGTAATGTGTTCCCTGGCAGTGGAAACAAACAGACAGCAGGAGGCAATACAGCAGCAGGCAGCGTGAGGAGGATGAGTGTGTGTGGCAGACTGGCATTTGGCAGCAGGCAGGATGGCAGGCAGCGAGACATAGTAGGCCCTGGGTCCTAGCGGTGGTTCCAGGGCCGTAAATACACAGCATGAGGTTCCAGACAGCGGTCGTGAAGCCCACATTGTGTCCAATACACAATTGGGACAGCACAGTTTTGAACCCGGACACCTCTAAAATAATTACAATTCTTTTTTTTGTTTTTAAATTATTGCAGCTATTGTTGAGCGTAATAGCTGGTGGTGCATGGGCAGCAGCACCTTGTAATGTGTTCCCTGGCAGTGGAGAGGAGACACAGACAGCAGGAGGAAATATAACAGCAGGCAGCGTGAGGAGGATAAGTGTGTGGCAGACTGGCATTTGGCAGCAGGCAGGAGGGCAGGCAGCGAGACATAGTAGGCCCTGGGTCCTAGCGGTGGTTCCAGGGTCGTAAATACACAGCATGAGGTTCCAGACAGCGGTTGTGAAGCCCACATTGTGTCCAATACACAATTGGGACATCACAGTTTTCAACCCGGACACCTCTAAAATAATTACAATTTTTTTTTTCAAATTAATGCAGCTATTGTTGAGCATAATAGCTGGTGGCGCATGGGCAGCAGCACCTTGTAATGTGTTCCCTGGCAGTGGAAACACACAGACAGCAGGAGGCAAAACAGCAGCAGGCAGCGTGAGGAGGATGAGTGTGTGTGGTAGAATGGCATTTGGCAGCAGGCAGGAGGGCAGGCAGCGAGACATAGTAGGCCCTGGTTCCTTGCGGTGGTTCCAGGGCCGTAAATGAACATCATGAGGTTCTAGACAGGGTCGTGAAGCCCATATTGTGTCCAATACACAATTGGGACATCACAGTTTTCAACCTGGACACCTCTAAATTAATTACAATTGTTTTTTTCAAAATAATGCAGCTATTGTTGAGCGTAATAGCTAGTGGTGCATGGGCAGGAGCACCTTGTAATGTGTTCCCTAGCAGTGGAGAGGAGACACAGACAGCAGGAGGAAATGTAACAGCAGGCAGCGTGAGGAGGATAAGTGTGTGGCAGACTGGCATTTAGCAGCAGGCAGGAGGGCAAGCAGCGAGACATAGTAGGCCCTGGTTCCTAGCAGTGGTTCCAGGGCCGTAAATGAACATCATGAGGTTCCAGACAGCGGTCGTGAAGCCCACATTGTGTCCAATACACAATTGGGACAGCACAGTTTTCAACCCGGACACCTCTAAATTAATTACAATTCTTTTTTTTTGTTTTTAAATTATTGCAGCTATTGTTGAGCGTAATAGCTGGTGGTGCATGGGCAGCAGCACCTTGTAATGTGTTCCCTGGCAGTGGAAACAAACAGACAGCAGGAGGCAATACAGCAGCAGGCAGCGTGAGGAGGATGAGTGTGTGTGGCAGACTGGCATTTGGCAGCAGGCAGGATGGCAGGCAGCGAGACATAGTAGGCCCTGGGTCCTAGCGGTGGTTCCAGGGCCGTAAATGAACATCATGAGGTTCCAGACAGTGGTCGTGAAGCCCACATTGTGTCCAATACACAATTGGGACAGCACAGTTTTCAACCCGGACACCTCTAAAATAATTACAATTCTTTTTTTGGTTTTCAAATTATTGCAGCTATTGTTGAGCGTAATAGCTGGTGGTGCATGGGCAGCAGCACCTTGTAATGTGTTCCCTGGCAGTGGAGAGGAAACACAGACAGCAGGAGGAAATATAAATGCAGGCAGCATGAGGAGTATAAGTGTGTGGCAGACTGGCATTTGGCAGCAGGCAGGAGGGCAGGCAGCGAGACATAGTAGGCCCTGGGTCCTAGCGGTGGTTCCAGAGCCGTAAATACACAGCATGAGGTTCCAGACAGCGATCGTGAAGCCCACATTGTGTCCAATACACAATTGGGACATCACAGTTTTCAACCCAGACACCTCTAAAATAATTACAAATTTTTTTTTCAAATTAATGCAGCTATTGTTGAGCGTAATAGCTGGTGGCACATGGGCAGCAGCACCTTGTAATGTGTTCCCTGGCAGTGGAAACAAACAGACAGCAGGAGGCAATACAGCAGCAGGCAGCGTGAGGAGGATGAGTGTGTGTGGCAGACTGGCATTTGGCAGCAGGCAGGATGGCAGGCAGCGAGACATAGTAGGCCCTGGGTCCTAGCGGTGGTTCCAGGGCCGTAAATGAACATCATGAGGTTCCAGACAGCGGTCGTAAAGCCCACATTGTGTCCAATACACAATTGGGACAGCACAGTTTTCAACCCGGACACCTCTAAAATAATTACAATTCTTTTTTTTGTTTTCAAATTATTGCAGCTATTGTTGAGCGTAATAGCTGGTGGTGCATGGGCAGCAGCACCTTGTAATGTGTTCCCTGGCAGTGGAGAGGAGACACAGACAGCAGGAGGAAATATAACAGCAGGCAGCGTGAGGAGGATAAGTGTGTGGCAGACTGGCATTTGGCAGCAGGCAGGAGGGCAGGCAGCGAGACATAGTAGGCCCTGGGTCCTAGCAGTGGTTCCAGGGCCGTAAATACACAGCATGAGGTTCCAGACAGCGGTCGTGAAGCCCACATTGTGTCCAATACACAATTGGGACATCACAGTTTTCAACCCGGACACCTCTAAAATAATTACAATTTTTTTTTTCAAATTAATGCAGCTATTGTTGAGCATAATAGCTGCTGGCGCATGGGCAGCAGCACCTTGTAATGTGTTCCCTGGCAGTGGAAACACACAGACAGTAGGAAGCAATACAGCAGCAGGCAGCGTGATGAGGATGAGTTTGTGTGGCAGACTGGCATTTGGCAGCAGGTAGGAGGGCAGGCAGCGAGACATAGTAGGCCCTGGGTCCTAGCGGTGGTTCCAGAGCCGTAAATACACAGCATGAGGTTCCAGACAGTGATCGTGAAGCCCACATTGTGTCCAATACACAATTGGGACATCACAGTTTTCAACCAGGACACCTCTAAATTAATTACAATTTTTTTTTGTTTTTAAATTATTGCAGCTATTGTTGAGCGTAATAGCTGGTGGTGCATGGGCAGCAGCACCTTGTAATGTGTTCCCTGGCAGTGGAGAGGAGACACAGACAGCAGGAGGAAATATAACAGCAGGCAGCGTGAGGAGGATAAGTGTGTGGCAGACTGGCATTTGGCAGCAGGCAGGAGGGCAGGCAGCGAGACATAGTAGGCCCTGGTTCCTAGCAGTGGTTCCAGGGCCGTAAATGAACATCATGAGGTTCCAGACAGCGGTCGTGAAGCCCACATTGTGTCCAATACACAATTGGGACAGCACAGTTTTGAACCCGGACACCTCTAAAATAATTACAATTCTTTTTTTTGTTTTTAAATTATTGCAGCTATTGTTGAGCGTAATAGCTGGTGGTGCATGGGCAGCAGCACCTTGTAATGTGTTCCCTGGCAGTGGAGAGGAGACACAGACAGCAGGAGGAAATATAACAGCAGGCAGCGTGAGGAGGATAAGTGTGTGGCAGACTGGCATTTGGCAGCAGGCAGGAGGGCAGGCAGCGAGACATAGTAGGCCCTGGGTCCTAGCGGTGGTTCCAGGGCCGTAAATACACAGCATGAGGTTCCAGACAGCGGTTGTGAAGCCCACATTGTGTCCAATACACAATTGGGACATCACAGTTTTCAACCCGGACACCTCTAAAATAATTACAATTTTTTTTTTCAAATTAATGCAGCTATTGTTGAGCATAATAGCTGGTGGCGCATGGGCAGCAGCACCTTGTAATGTGTTCCCTGGCAGTGGAAACACACAGACAGCAGGAGGCAATACAGCAGCAGGCAGCGTGAGGAGGATGAGTGTGTGTGGTAGAATGGCATTTGGCAGCAGGCATGAGGGCAGGCAGCGAGACATAGTAGGCCCTGGTTCCTAGCGGTGGTTCCAGGGCCGTAAATGAACATCATGAGGTTCTAGACAGCGGTCGTGAAGCCCATATTGTGTCCAATACACCATTGGGACATCACAGTTTTCAACCTGGACACCTCTAAATTAATTACAATTGTTTTTTTTCAAAATAATGCAGCTATTGTTGAGCGTAATAGCTAGTGGTGCATGGGCAGCAGCACCTTGTAATGTGTTCCCTAGCAGTGGAGAGGAGACACAGACAGCAGGAGGAAATGTAACAGCAGGCAGCGTGAGGAGGATAAGTGTGTGGCAGACTGGCATTTAGCAGCAGGCAGGAGGGCAAGCAGCGAGACATAGTAGGCCCTGGTTCCTAGCAGTGGTTCCAGGGCCGTAAATGAACATCATGAGGTTCCAGACAGCGGTCGTGAAGCCCACATTGTGTCCAATACACAATTGGGACAGCACAGTTTTCAACCCGGACACCTCTAAATTAATTACAATTCTTTTTTTTTGTTTTTAAATTATTGCAGCTATTGTTGAGCGTAATAGCTGGTGGTGCATGGGCAGCAGCACCTTGTAATGTGTTCCCTGGCAGTGAAGAGGAAACACAGACAGCAGGAGGAAATATAACAGCAGGCAGCATGAGGAGTATAAGTGTGTGGCAGACTGGCATTTGGCAGCAGGCAGGAGGGCAGGCAGCGAGATATAGTAGGCCCTGGGTCCTAGCGGTGGTTCCAGGGCCGTAAATACACAGCATGAGGTTCCAGACAGCGGTTGTGAAGCCCACATTGTGTCCAATACACAATTGGGACATCACAGTTTTCAACCCGGACACCTCTAAAATAATTACAATTTTTTTTTTCAAATTAATGCAGCTATTGTTGAGCGTAATAGCTGGTGGCGCATGGACAGCAGCACCTTGTAATGTGTTTCCTGGCAGTGGAAACACACAGACAGCAGGAGGCAATACAGCAGCAGGCAGCGTGAGGAGGATGAGTGTGTGTGGTAGACTGGCATTTGGCAGCAGGCAGGAGGGCAGGCAGCGAGACATAGTAGGCCCTGGTTCCTAGAGGTGGTTCCAGGGCCGTAAATGAACATCATGAGGTTCCAGACAGCGGTCGTGAAGCCCACATTGTGTCCAATACACAATTGGGACATCACAGTTTTCAACCTGGACACCTCTAAATTAATTACAATTGTTTTTTTCAAAATAATGCAGCTATTGTTGAGCGTAATAGCTAGTGGTGCATGGGCAGCAGCACCTTGTAATGTGTTCCCTAGCAGTGGAGAGGAGAC
Organism: Hyperolius riggenbachi; assembly: GCF_040937935.1. Classification (NCBI taxonomy): domain Eukaryota; kingdom Metazoa; phylum Chordata; class Amphibia; order Anura; family Hyperoliidae; genus Hyperolius; species Hyperolius riggenbachi. The sequence continues at coordinate 391,182,066 of NC_090648.1, forward strand.
ACAGACAGCAATAGGAAATGTAACAGCAGGCAGCGTGAGGAGGATAAGTGTGTGGCAGACTGGCATTTAGCAGCAGGCAGGAGGGCAGTCAGCGAGACATAGTAGGCCCTGTTTCCTAGCGGTGGTTCCAGGGCCGTAAATGAACATCATGAGGTTCCAGACAGCGGTCGTGAAGCCCACATTGTGTCCAATACACAATTGGGACAGCAAAGTTTTCAACCCGGACACCTCTAAATTAATTACAATTCTTTTTTTTGTTTTTAAATTATTGCAGCTATTGTTGAGCGTAATAGCTGGTGGTGCATGGGCAGCAGCACCTTGTAATGTGTTCCCTGGCAGTGGAGAGGAGACACAGACAGCAGGAGGAAATATAACAGCAGGCAGCGTGAGGAGGATAAGTGTGTGGCAGACTGGCATTTGGCAGCAGGCAGGAGGGCAGGCAGCGAGACATAGTAGGCCCTGGGTCCTAGCGGTGGTTCCAGGGCCGTAAATACACAGCATGAGGTTCCAGACAGCGGCCGTGAAGCCCACATTGTGTCCAATACACAATTGGGACATCACAGTTTTCAACCCGGACACCTCTAAAATAATTACAATTTTTTTTTGTTTCAAATTAATGCAGCTATTGTTGAGCGTAATAGCTGGTGGCGCAAGGGCAGCAGCACCTTGTAATGTGTTCCCTGGCAGTGGAAACACACAGACAGCAGGAGGCAATACAGCAGCAGGCAGCGTGAGGAGGATGAGTGTGTGTGGCAGACTGGCATTTGGCAGCAGGCAGGAGGGCAGGCAGCGAGACATAGTAGGCCCTGGGTCCTAGCGGTGGTTCCAGGGCCGTAAATGAACATCATGAGGTTCCAGACAGTGGTCGTGAAGCCCACATTGTGTCCAATACACAATTGGGACATCACAGTTTTCAACCCGGACACCTCTAAAATAATTACAATTTTTTTTTGTTTCAAATTAATGCAGCTATTGTTGAGCGTAATAGCTGGTGGCGCATGGGCAGCAGCACCTTGTAATGTGTTCCCTGGCAGTGGAAACACACAGACAGCAGGAGGCAATACAGCAGCAGGCAGCGTGAGGAGGATGAGTGTGTGTGGCAGACTGGCATTTGGCAGCAGGCAGGAGGGCAGGCAGCGAGACATAGTAGGCCCTGGTTCCTACCGGTGGTTCCAGGGCCGTAAATGAACATCATGAGGTTCCAGACAGTGGTCGTGAAGCCCACATTGTGTCCAATACACAATTGGGACATCACAGTTTTCAACCCGGACACCTCTAAATTAATTACAATTGTTTTTTTTTCAAAATAATGCAGCTATTGTTGAGCGTAATAGCTAGTGGTTCATGAGCAGCAGCACCTTGTAATGTGTTCCCTAGCAGTGGAGAGGAGACACAGACAGCAGGAGGAAATGTAACAGCAGGCAGCGTGAGGAGGATAAGTGTGTGGCAGACTGGCATTTGGCAGCAGGCAGGAGGGCAGGCAGCGAGACATAGTAGGCCCTGTTTCCTAGCGGTGGTTCCAGGGCCGTAAATGAACATCATGAGGTTCCAGACAGCGGTCGTGAAGCCCACATTGTGTCCAATACACAATTGGGACATCACAGTTTTCAACCCGGACACCTCTAAATTAATTACAATTGGGTTTTTTTCAAAATAATGCAGCTATTGTTGAGCGTAATAGCTGGTGGCGCATGGGCAGCAGCACCTTGTAATGTGTTCCCTGGCAGTGGAGAGGAGACACAGACAGCAGGAGGAAATATAACAGCAGGCAGCGTGAGGAGGATAAGTGTGTGGCAGACTGGCATTTGGCAGCAGGCAGGAGGGCAGGCAGCGAGACATAGTAGGCCCTGGGTCCTAGCGGTGGTTCCAGGGCCGTAAATACACAGCATGAGGTTCCAGACAGCGGTCGTGAAGCCCACATTGTGTCCAATACACAATTGGGACATCACAGTTTTCAACCCGGACACCTCTAAAATAATTACAATTTTTTTTTTCAAATTAATGCAGCTATTGTTGAGCGTAATAGCTGGTGGCGCATGGGCAGCAGCACCTTGTAATGTGTTCCTTGGCAGTGGAAACACACAGACAGCAGGAGGCAATACAGCAGCAGGCAGCGTGAGGAGGATGAGTGTGTGGGGCAGACTGGCATTTGGCAGCAGGCAGGAGGGCAGGCAGCGAGACATAGTAGGCCCTGGGTCCTAGTGGTGGTTCCAGGGCCGTAAATACACAGTATGAGGTGTCAGACAGCGGTCGTGAAGCCCACATTGTGTCCAATACACAATTGGGACATCACAGTTTTCAACCCGGACACCTCTAAAATAATTACAATTTTTTTTTGTTTCAAATTAATGCAGCTATTGTTGAGCGTAATAGCTGGTGGCGCATGGGCAGCAGCACCTTGTAATGTGTTCCCTGGCAGTGGAAACACACAGACAGCAGGAGGCAATACAGCAGCAGGCAGCGTGAGGAGGATGAGTGTGTGTGGCAGACTGGCATTTGGCAGCAGGCAGGAGGGCAGGCAGCGAGACATAGTAGGCCCTGGGTCCTAGCGGTGGTTCCAGGGCCGTAAATGAACATCATGAGGTTCCAGACAGTGGTCGTGAAGCCCACATTGTGTCCAATACACAATTGGGACATCACAGTTTTCAACCCGGACACCTCTAAAATAATTACAATTTTTTTTTGTTTCAAATTAATGCAGCTATTGTTGAGCGTAATAGCTGGTGGCGCATGGGCAGCAGCACCTTGTAATGTGTTCCCTGGCAGTGGAAACACACAGACAGCAGGAGGCAATACAGCAGCAGGCAGCGTGAGGAGGATGAGTGTGTGTGGCAGACTGGCATTTGGCAGCAGGCAGGAGGGCAGGCAGCGAGACATAGTAGGCCCTGGTTCCTACCGGTGGTTCCAGGGCCGTAAATGAACATCATGAGGTTCCAGACAGTGGTCGTGAAGCCCACATTGTGTCCAATACACAATTGGGACATCACAGTTTTCAACCCGGACACCTCTAAATTAATTACAATTGTTTTTTTTTCAAAATAATGCAGCTATTGTTGAGCGTAATAGCTAGTGGTTCATGAGCAGCAGCACCTTGTAATGTGTTCCCTAGCAGTGGAGAGGAGACACAGACAGCAGGAGGAAATGTAACAGCAGGCAGCGTGAGGAGGATAAGTGTGTGGCAGACTGGCATTTGGCAGCAGGCAGGAGGGCAGGCAGCGAGACATAGTAGGCCCTGTTTCCTAGCGGTGGTTCCAGGGCCGTAAATGAAAATCATGAGGTTCCAGACAGCGGTCGTGAAGCCCACATTGTGTCCAATACACAATTGGGACATCACAGTTTTCAACCCGGACACCTCTAAATTAATTACAATTGTTTTTTTTCAAAATAATGCAGCTATTGTTGAGCGTAATAGCTGGTGGCGCATGGGCAGCAGCACCTTGTAATGTGTTCCCTGGCAGTGGAGAGGAGACACAGACAGCAGGAGGAAATATAACAGCAGGCAGCGTGAGGAGGATAAGTGTGTGGCAGACTGGCATTTGGCAGCAGGCAGGAGGGCAGGCAGCGAGACATAGTAGGCCCTGGGTCCTAGCGGTGGTTCCAGGGCCGTAAATACACAGCATGAGGTTCCAGACAGCGGTCGTGAAGCCCACATTGTGTCCAATACACAATTGGGACATCACAGTTTTCAACCCGGACACCTCTAAAATAATTACAATTTTTTTTTTCAAATTAATGCAGCTATTGTTGAGCGTAATAGCTGGTGGCGCATGGGCAGCAGCACCTTGTAATGTGTTCCTTGGCAGTGGAAACACACAGACAGCAGGAGGCAATACAGCAGCAGGCAGCGTGAGGAGGATGAGTGTGTGTGGCAGACTGGCATTTGGCAGCAGGCAGGAGGGCAGGCAGCGAGACATAGTAGGCCCTGGGTCCTAGTGGTGGTTCCAGGGCCGTAAATACACAGTATGAGGTGTCAGACAGCGGTCGTGAAGCCCACATTGTGTCCAATACACAATTGGGACAGCACAGTTTTCAACCCGGACACCTCTAAAATAATTACAATTTTTTTTTTTTTAAATTAATGCAGCTATTGTTGAGCGTAATAGCTGGTGGCGCATGGACAGCAGCAACTTGTAATGTGTTCCCTGGCAGTGGAAACACGCAGACAGCAGGAGGCAATACAGCAGCAGGCAGCGTAAGGAGGATGAGTGTGTGTGGCAGACTGGCATTTGACAGCAGGCAGGAGGGCAGGCAGCGAGACATAGTAGGCCCTGGGTCCTAGTGGTGGTTCCAGGGCCGTAAATACACAGCATGAGGTTCCAGATAGAGTTGGGCCGAACCTCCGATTTTAGGTTCGCGAACTTCCGCGGAAGGTTCGGTTCACGTTAAAGTTCGCGAACCACAATAGACTTCAATGGGGATGCGAACTTTGAAAAAAAAAATAATTATGCTGGCCACAAAAGTGATGGAAAAGATGTTTCAAGGGGTCTAACACCTGGAGGGGGGCATGGCGGAGTGGGATACATGCCAAAAGTCCCCGGGAAAAATCTGGATTTGACGCAATTCAGCGTTTTAAGGGCAGAAATCACATTGAATGCTAAATGACAGGCCTAAAGTGCTTTAAAACATCTTGCAGGTGTGTACATCAATCAGGTAGTGTAATTAAGGTACTGCTTCACACTGACACACCAAACTCACCGTGTAACGCACCGCAAACAGCTGTTTGTGTAGTGACGGCCGTGCTGGACTGGTGCACACCATGGCGAGAGTGCAGGTTTTGGGGGCTTTACAGCCCATATGGTCGCCTGGCTGATGTAGCTGAATGACAGAACAGTGACTGTCCAGCTGATCAAATTTGGTCTGACCACAATGAAGCAACGACCTTATTATCTTTTGTGTGCCCCCCGAGACACTCATCTAGGCGCCGGTCATTGCTTCATTGTGATACGCAAGCCCCTTCACCACGGCAAGGTAATGATCACGAAGGGGAATGGGCGCATGTACATGCCTTTTCTTTTGTTGTTGCAGCTGCCCGCAGTGCAGCCAGAAAAATTAGGCAGTCATGTACACGCACCAGAAAAATTATTACAGCGGCCGCTGCTAGCAGCGGCCTAAAAAATTCAGCAATCCGCCTGGAGTCCCGGACCCTGTTGGTGGTGGCGGAGAAGGTAGTCAAGCGGCCTGCAGGCAGACATGCTGTGTGGAGGGACTGGGAGCGACTTAGTCTTCTTGGGGCAGGCCAGGCAGCCAGTCACATGGCGTGCAGGCAGAGATGCTGTGTGTGCGGGGACTGACTTAGTCTTGGGGCGGGCAGCAGCCCTCCGGGATCCATGCCTCATTCATTTTGATAAAGGTGAGGTACTTAACACTTTTGTGACTTAGGCGACTTCTCTTCTCTGTGACAATGCCTCCAGCTGCGCTGAAGGTCCTTTCTGACAGGACGCTTGCGGCAAGGCAGGAGAGAAGTTGGATGGCAAATTGTGACAGCTCTGGCCACAGGTCAAGCCTGCGCACCCAGTAGTTCAAGGGTTCCTCATCGCTGTTCACAGCAGTGTCTACATCCACACTTAAAGCCAGGTAGTCGGCTACCTGCCATTCCAGGCGTTGGTGGAGGGTGGATCCGGAAGGGATACGGCGAGGCGTTGGACTAAAGAACGTCCGCATGTCCGACATCACCATGAGATCGCTGGAGCGTCCTGTCTTTGACTGCGTGGACACGGGAGGAGGATTAGTGGCAGTGGTACCTTGCTGGCGTTGTGCTGTCACATCACCCTTAAAGGCATTGTAAAGCATAGTTGACAGCTGGTTCTGCATGTGCTGCATCCTTTCCACCTTCCGGTGAGTTGGTAACAGGTCTGCCACTTTGTGCCTGTACCGAGGGTCTAGTAGTGTGGCCACCCAGTACAGCTCATTCCCCTTGAGGTTTTTTTGAGGCTGTCCTGCCTGCCCTCAACAGGCAGGACAGCATAAAAGACGACATCTGCACAAAGTCGGATCCCGTACCCTCCATCTCCTCTTGCTCTTCCTCAGTGACGTCAGGTAAGTCAACCTCCTCCCCCCAGCCGCGAACAATACCACGGGAAGGTTGAGCAGCACAAGCCCCTTGCGACGCCTGCTGCGGTTGTTCTCCTGCCGCTGTCCCCTCCTCCTTCTCCTCCTCCCCCAAAGAAACACCTTGCTCATCATCCTCTGAGTCTGACTCGTCTTCTGCACACGACTTCTCTTCTTCCTCCTCCTCCCCCCTCTGTGCTGCCGCAGGTGTTAAGGAAACAGCTGGGTCTGATGAAAATTGGTCCCATGCCTGTTCCTGCCGTAACGGTTCCTGGTCACGCTCATTCACAGCTTCATCCGCCACTCTACGCACAGCACGCTCCAAGAAGTAAGCGTAGGGAATTAAGTCGCTGATGGTGCCCTCACTGCGGCTCACCAGGTTGGTCACCTCCTCAAACGGTCACATGAGCCTGCATGCATTTTTCATCAGTGTCCAGTTGTCGGGCCAGAACATCCCCATCTTCCCAGACTGTTTCATTCTACTGTAGTTGTAGAGGTAGTGGGTCACGGCTTTCTTCTGTTCTAGCAGGCGGGAGAACATGAGCAGGGTCGAGTGCCAGCGAGTCGGGCTATCGCAAATGAGGCGTCTCACCGGCATGTTGTTTTTGCGCTGAATTTCCGCAAAGCGTGCCATGGCTGTGTAAGACCGCCTCAAATGCCCACAGAACTTCCTGGCCTGCTTCAGGACATTCGCTAAGCCAGGGTACTTTGCCACAAATCTTTGAACCACTAGATTCATGACATGTGCCATGCAGGGTATGTGTGTCAGCTTCCCCATATGCAAAGCGGCAAGCAGATTGCTGCCGTTGTCGCACACCACGTTGCCTATCTCCAGGTGGTGCGGGGTCAGCCACTCATCCACCTGTTTCTTAAGAGCAGCCAGGAGAGCTGCTCCAGTGTGACTCTCCGCTTTGAGACAAGACATGTCTAAGATGGCGTGACACCGTCTTACCTGGCATGCAGCATAGGCCCTGCGGAGCTGGGGCTGTGTAGCTGGAGAGGAGAACTGCCACTCAGCCAAGGAGGAGGAGGACAGCGAAGAGCATGTAGCAGGAGGAGAGGAGGTGGCAGGAGGCCTGCCTGCAAGCCGTGGAGGTGTCACAATTTGGTCCGCTGCGACCTGCTTGCCATCGTTCACCACCAGGTTCACCCAATGGGCTGTGTACGTAATGTAGCGGCCCTGCCCGTGCTTGGCAGACCAGGCATCCGTGGTCAGGTGTACCCTTGACCCAACGCTCTTCGCAAGAGATGACACCACTTGTCTCTCAACTTCACGGTGCAGTTGGGGTATGGCCTTTCTCGAAAAATAAGTGCGGCCTGGCATCTTCCACTGCGGTGTTCCGATGGCCACAAATTTACGGAAGGCCTCAGAGTCCACCAGCCGGTATGGTAACAGCTGCCGAGCTAACAGTTCCGCCACGCCAGCTGTCAGACGCCGGGCAAGGGGGTGACTGGCCGAAATTGGCTTCTTCCGCTCAAACATTTCCTTCACGGACACCTGACTGCTGCTGTGGGCAGAGGAGCAGGAACCGCTCAAGGGCAGAGGCGGAGTGGAGGAGGGTGACTGTGAAGGTGGAAGGGAGAAAGCGGCAGAAGCAGATAATGCACCTGATGGAGGAGGAAGAGGAGAAGGAGGGTGGCTTTGCTTTTGTGTGCTGCTGCTGCTTTTGCTCAGGTGGCCATCCCATTGCTGTTTGTGCCTTTTCTCCAGGTGCCTTCATAAGGCACTTGTCCCTACGTGAGTGTTGGCCTTTCCACGGCTCAATTTTTGTTGGCAGAGCGAACAGATGGCTTTGGTCCGATCTGAGGCACACACATTAAAAAATTTCCACACCGCTGAGCCACCCTGGGATGTGGGCTCTATGGGGACCTCAGCAGCTGATGCTGAAGGGCAAGTTGGCTGGCTGTACATAGGTGGCGATACATGGTGCCGGACTCTGCCACCAGCTGTTTCTGACGAAGAGCTGCCCCAGCTTCTTTCAGCAACTTCTCTCCTCCTACTACTCTCTGACTCCACCTCTGAACTGTCCCCCTCTTCATCTCCTCTATTGGGAACATACAGAGGATCCCTATCATCGTCATCATCGTAGTCATCCTGCCCAGCTTCGCTTGACTCAGAAAAATCCAAACATGCACCATCAGTAGGTCCTTCATCCTCCTTACACGTTACATCCATAGTGTTGCCGCGTAACGCAGACATATGAGCTGGTGAAAATTCATCTGGCTGTAACAACAATGGCTGTGCATCAGTGATTTCACCACTAAATAATTCTTGCGAAGTGTCAAATGCAGCGGAAGTGGTGCTAGTAGTAGCGCTGGTGGCTGAGCAAGATGAGGTGTTCTGTGTCGCTAAATACTCAACCACGTCCTGACAATCTTGGGAGGTGATGGGATGTGCCTTCTTCCAAGCACTGTACTGTGGGCCAGGTCCACACGAAATTACATTTACACAACAGGTATGCAGTGGCGGGTTCACTGAACAGGTATACAGTGGCAGGTTCACTGAACAGAACAGGTATGCAGTGGTGGGTTCACTGAACAGGTATGCAGTGGTGGGTTCACAGAACAGGTATGCAGTGGCGGGTTCACTGAACAGTACAGGTATACAGTGGCGGGTTCACTGAACACAACAGGTATGCAGTGGCGGGTTCACTAAACAGGTATACAGTGGCGGGTCCACTGAACAGAACAGGTATGCAGTGGCGGGTTAACTGAACAGAACAGGTATGCAGTGGCGGGTTCACTAAACAGTACAGGTATACAGTGGCGGGTTCACTGAACACAACAGGTATGCAGTGGCGGGTTCACTGAACAGGTATACAGTGGCGGGTTCACTGAACAGAACAGGTATGCAGTGGTGGGTTCACTGAACAGGTATGCAGTGGTGGGTTCACAGAACAGGTATGCAGTGGCAGGTTCACTGAACAGTACAGGTATACAGTGGCAGGTTCACTGAACACAACAGGTATGCAGTGGCGGGTTCACTGAACAGGTATACAGTGGCGGGTTCACTGAACAGGTATACAGTGGCGGGTCCACTGAACAGAACAGGTATGCAGTGGCGGGTTCACTGAACAGAACAGGTATACAGTGGCGGGACGCGAACGTGAACCACTGAAGTTCGCATAGAACCGTTCGCAGGCGAACCGTTCGGCCCAACTCTAGTTCCAGACAGCGGTCGTGAAGCCCACATTGTGTCCAATACACAATTGGGACAGCACAGTTTTCAACCCGGACACCTCTAAAATAATTACAATTTTTTTTAAAATTAATGCAGCTATTGTTGAGCGTAATAGCTGGTGGCGCATGGACAGCAGCAACTTGTAATGTGTTTCCTGGCAGTGGAAACACGCAGACAGCAGGAGGCAATACAGCAGCAGGCAGTGTAAGGAGGATGAGTGTTTCTGGCAGACTGGCATTTGGCAGCAGGCAGGATGGCAGGCAGCGAGACGTAGTAGGCCCTGGTTCCTAGCGGTGGTTCCAGGGCCGTAAATGAACATCGTGAGGTTCCAGACAGCGGTCGTGAAGCCCACATTGTGTCCAATACACAATTGGGACAGCACAGTTTTCAACCCGGACACCTCTAAAATAATTACAATTCTTTTTTTTGTTTTTAAATTATTGCAGCTATTGTTGAGCGTAATAGCTGGTGGTGCATGGGCAGCAGCACCTTGTAATGTGTTCCCTGGCAGTGGAGAGGAGACACAGACAGCAGGAGGAAATATAACAGCAGGCAGCGTGAGGAGGATAAGTGTGTGGCAGACTGGCATTTGGCAGCAGGCAGGAGGGCAGGCAGCGAGACATAGTAGGCCCTGGTTCCTAGCGGTGGTTCCAGGGCCGTAAATGAACATCATGAGGTTCCAGACAGCGGTCGTGAAGCCCACATTGTGTCCAATACACAATTGGGACAGCACAGTTTTCAACCCGGACACCTCTAAATTAATTACAATTTTTTTTCTCAAAATAATGCAGCTATTGTTGAGCGTAATAGCTGGTGGTGCATGGGCAGCAGCACCTTGTAATGTGTTCCCTGGCAGTGGAGAGGAGACACAGACAGCAGGAGGAAATATAACAGCAGGCAGCGTGAGGAGGATAAGTGTGTGGCAGACTGGCATTTGGCAGCAGGCAGGAGGGCAGGCAGCGAGACATAGTAGGCCCTGGTTCCTAGCGGTGGTTCCAGGGCCATAAAAGAACATCATGAGGTTCCAGACAACGGTCGTGAAGCCCACATTGTGTCCAATACACAATTGGGACATCACAGTTTTCAACCCGGACACCTCTAAAATAATTACAATTTTTTTTTTCAAATTAATGCAGCTATTGTTGAGCGTAATAGCTGGTGGCGCATGGGCAGCAGCACCTTGTAATGTGTTCCCTGGCAGTGGAAACACACAGACAGCAGGAGGAAATATAACAGCAGGCAGCGTGAGGAGGATGAGTGTGTGTGGCAGACTGGCATTTGGCAGCAGGCAGGAGGGCAGGCAGCGAGACATAGTAGGCCCTGGGTCCTAGCGGTGGTTCCAGGGCCGTAAATACACAGCATGAGGTTCCAGACAGCGGTCGTGAAGCCCACATTGTGTCCAATACACAATTGGGACAGCACAGTTTTCAACCCGGACACCTCTAAAATAATTACAATTTTTTTTTTCAAATTAATGCAGCTATTGTTGAGCTTAATAGCTGGTGGCGCATGGGCAGCAGCACCTTGTAGTGTGTTCCCTGGCAGTGGAAACACACAGACAGCAGGAGGCAATACAGCAGCAGGCAGCTTGAGGAGGATGAGTGTGTGTGGCAGACTGGCATTTGGCAGCAGGCAGGAGGGCAGGCAGCGAGACATAGTAGGCCCTGGGTCCTAGTGGTGGTTCCAGGGCCGTAAATACACAGCATGAGGTTCCAGACAGCGGTCGTGAAGCCCACATTGTGTCCAATACACAATTGGGACATCACAGTTTTCAACCCGGACACCTCTAAAATAATTACAATTTTTTTTCTCAAAATAATGCAGCTATTGTTGAGCGTAATAGCTGGTGGTGCATGGGCAGCAGCACCTTGTAATGTGTTCCCTGGCAGTGGAGAGGAGACACAGACAGCAGGAGGAAATATAACAGCAGGCAGCGTGAGGAGGATAAGTGTGTGGCAGACTGGCATTTGGCAGCAGGCAGGAGGGCAGGCAGCGAGACATAGTAGGCCCTGGTTCCTAGCGGTGGTTCCAGGGCCATAAAAGAACATCATGAGGTTCCAGACAACGGTCGTGAAGCCCACATTGTGTCCAATACACAATTGGGACATCACAGTTTTCAACCCGGACACCTCTAAAATAATTACAATTTTTTTTTTCAAATTAATGCAGCTATTGTTGAGCGTAATAGCTGGTGGCGCATGGGCAGCAGCACCTTGTAATGTGTTCCCTGGCAGTGGAAACACACAGACAGCAGGAGGAAATATAACAGCAGGCAGCGTGAGGAGGATGAGTGTGTGTGGCAGACTGGCATTTGGCAGCAGGCAGGAGGGCAGGCAGCGAGACATAGTAGGCCCTGGGTCCTAGCGGTGGTTCCAGGGCCGTAAATACACAGCATGAGGTTCCAGACAGCGGTCGTGAAGCCCACATTGTGTCCAATACACAATTGGGACAGCACAGTTTTCAACCCGGACACCTCTAAAATAATTACAATTTTTTTTTCAAATTAATGCAGCTATTGTTGAGCTTAATAGCTGGTGGCGCATGGGCAGCAGCACCTTGTAGTGTGTTCCCTGGCAGTGGAAACACACAGACAGCAGGAGGCAATACAGCAGCAGGCAGCTTGAGGAGGATGAGTGTGTGTGGCAGACTGGCATTTGGCAGCAGGCAGGAGGGCAGGCAGCGAGACATAGTAGGCCCTGGGTCCTAGTGGTGGTTCCAGGGCCGTAAATACACAGCATGAGGTTCCAGACAGCGGTCGTGAAGCCCACATTGTGTCCAATACACAATTGGGACAGCACAGTTTTCAACCCGGACACCTCTAAAATAATTCCAATTTTTTTTTTTAAATTAATGCAGCTATTGTTGAGCATAATAGCTGGTGGCGCATGGACAGCAGCAACTTGTAATGTGTTCCCTGGCAGTGGAAACACGCAGACAGCAGGAGGCAATACAGCAGCAGGCAGCGTCAGGAGGATGAGTGTTTCTGGCAGACTGGCATTTGGCAGCAGGCAGGATGGCAGGCAGCGAGACGTAGTAGGCCCTGGTTCCTAGCGGTGGTTCCAGGGCCGTAAATGAACATCGTGAGGTTCCAGACAGCGGTCGTGAAGCCCACATTGTGTCCAATACACAATTGGGACAGCACAGTTTTCAACCCGGACACCTCTAAAATAATTACAATTTTTTTTTTCAAATTAATGCAGCTATTGTTGAGCGTAATAGCTGGTGGCGCATGGGCAGCAGCACCTTGTAATGTGTTCCCTGGCAGTGGAGAGGAGACACAGACAGCAGGAGGAAATATAACAGCAGGCAGCGTGAGGAGGATAAGTGTGTGGCAGACTGGCATTTGGCAGCAGGCAGGAGGGCAGGCAGCGAGACATAGTAGGCCCTGGTTCCTAGCGGTGGTTCCAGGGCCGTAAATGAACATCATGAGGTTCCAGACAGCGGTCGTGAAGCCCACATTGTGTCCAATACACAATTGGGACAGCACAGTTTTCAACCCGGACACCTCTAAATTAATTACAATTTTTTTTTCAAAATAATGCAGCTATTGTTGAGCGTAATAGCTGGTGGTGCATGGGCAGCAGCACCTTGTAATGTGTTCCCTGGCAGTGGAGAGGAGACACAGACAGCAGGAGGAAATATAACAGCAGGCAGCGTGAGGAGGATAAGTGTGTGGCAGACTGGCATTTGGCAGCAGGCAGGAGGGCAGGCAGCGAAACATAGTAGGCCCTGATTCCTAGCGGTGGTACCAGGGCCATAAATGAACATCATGAGGTTCCAGACAACGGTCGTGAAGCCCACATTGTGTCCAATACACAATTGGGACATCACAGTTTTAACCCGGACACCTCTAAAATAATTACAATTTTTTTTTTCAAATTAATGCAGCTATTGTTGAGCGTAATAGCTGGTGGCGCATGGGCAGCAGCACCTTGTAATGTGTTCCCTGGCAGTGGAAACACACAGACAGCAGGAGGCAATACAGCAGCAGGCAGCGTGAGGAGGATGAGTGTGTGTGGCAGACTGGCATTTGGCAGCAGGCAGGAGGGCAGGCAGCGAGACATAGTAGGCCCTGGGTCCTAGCGGTGGTTCCAGGGCCGTAAATACACAGCATGAGGTTCCAGACAGCGGTCGTGAAGACCACATTGTGTCCAATACACAATTGGGACATCACAGTTTTCAACCCGGACACCTCTAAAATAATTACAATTTTTTTTTTTCAAATTAATGCAGCTATTGTTGAGCGTAGTGGTGCTCAAATACCCCTTTTTAAAATTCGAGTTTGGTCGAATTCGAATAGTAAATTATTCGAGGTCAGTCGAATATTCGAGTCGAATAATTTTTACTATTCGATTCGACCTCGGACTTCGAGCTCACTATTCGAGTCGGTATTCGAGCTCATTATTCGAGCTGACTATTCGAATTGGCCTTAAATAGCTTCCAACACTTGTTTTGAGGGTGAATGATGCAAGAAACATCTTTTTTTCCAAGTAACAACAGCAAGTGATTATGTGGGGATGTTCCTTTAAAAAAAAAGGTGGAAAGAGAAGTTGTGTCCAGAATTTTGTTCAGTACTGTATATACTTCTTCTTCTTCTTCTTCATCTTCTATATCTTCTTCTTCTTCTTCTATATCTTCTTCTATATCTTCTTCTTCTATATCTTCTTCTATATCTTCTTCTATATCTTCTTCTTCTTCTTCTATATTGTCTTCTTCTTCTTCTTCTTCTTCTTCTTCTTCTTCTTCTTCTTCTTCTTCTTCTTCTTCTTCTTCTTCATCTTCTTCAACATCATCTTCTTCTTCTTCATCTTCTTCTTCTTCATCTTCTTCTTCATCTTCTTCATCTTCTTCTTCTTCATCTTCTTCTTCTTCATCTTCTTCATCTTCTTCTTCTTCTTCATCTTCTTCATCTTCTTCATCTTCTTCATCTTCTTCATCTTCTTCTTCTTCTTCATCATCTTCTTCATCTTCTTCATCTCCATCTTCTTCATCTTCTTCTTCTTCATCTCCTTCATCTTCTTCATCTTCTCCATCTTCTTCTTCTTCATCTTCTTCATCTTCTTCTTCTTCATCTTCTTCTTCATCTTCTTCTTCTTCTTCTTCATCATCTTCTCCATCTTCTTCTTCATCTTCTTCTTCTTCTTCTTCATCATCTTCTTCTTCTTCTCCTTCTTCTTCATCTTCTTTTTCTTCTTCTTCTCCTTCTTCTTCTTCTCCTTCTTCTTCTCCTTCTTTTTCTATATCGTCTTCTTCTTCTTCACTTATTTCTCTTTTCAATTTTTTTTTTAAAGAAATGCAGCTATTTTTGAGCGTAACAAATAGCTGGTGGCGCATGGTGGAAGCGCCATTGTATGTGCTCCCTGGCAGTGGAAACACACAGACAGCAGGAGGTAAATTCAGCAGCAGGAGGAGGAGGATGAGTGTGTGGCAGCAGGCAGTCAATGAGGCAGGTAGCGTGACATAATAGCCCTGGTACCTAGCGGTGATACCAGGGCTGTAAATAAACACAGCAGGCAGGAGGTCCCAGACAGCGGTCGTGCAGCCCACATCGTGTCCAATACACAACTGGGACAACACAGTTTTCAACCCGGGCACCTCTGAAAAATTAAACCTTTTTTTTTTGTATGGTTTTTTGGTTTTGTTTGTAAAACAAATTACACATATATATAGCTATTGTTTGACGTAATAGCTGGTGGCAGAGTGGCAGCAGAAGGTAAATCTGTGTACCCTGGTGTTGGGAAACACAGACAGACAGCAGCAGCAGCAGGAGGAATGGAGGAGTAATTATGTGAGCAGCTATTGTTTGACGTAATAGCTGGTGGCAGAGTGGCAGCAGAAGGTAATTCTGTGTACCCTGGCAGTGGGAAACACAGACAGACAGCAGCAGCAGCAGGAGGAATGGAGGAGTAGTGTGAGTGTGGCAGCAGGCAGGCAGCGTGACATAATAGCCCTGGTACCTAGCGGTGATACCAGGGCTGTAAATAAACACAACAGGAGGTCCCAGACAGCGGTCGTGCAGCCCACATTGTGTCCAATACACAACTGGGACAACACAGTTTTCAACCCGGGCACCTCAGAAAAATTAAACCTTTTTTTTTTTAAAAGGTTTTGTAGTTTTGGTTTTACAACCAATTACACAGATATAGCTATTTTTTGAAGTAATAGCTGGTGGCAGAGTGGCAGCAGAAGGTAAATCTGTGTACCCTGACAGTGGGAAACACAGACAGACAGCAGCAGCAGCAGGAGGAATGGAGGAGTAATTATGTGAGCAGCTATTGTTTGACGTAATAGCTGGTGGCAGAGTAGCAGCAGAAGGTAATTCTGTGTACCCTGGCAGTGGGAAACACAGACAGACAGCAGAAGGGCAGTACACAGCAGCCCACTGTAGGTGTTAAATGTGTGGCTGCAGGCGACGTAATAGTCAAAGTGAACCAGGCTGGCTTAGTGAGCAGGAGCCAGGAGGTGGTAAAGGGTGGTAAGGCACATTAACGATGGTTCTTCAGTTCATGTCCCCCTCTCGCCAACAACAGGGGCCAGGAACTTGCCTTCCACCCACGCCTGGTTCATTTTGCGAAACGTCAGTCTGTCCACAGACTTGTGAGACAGACGTGAGCGTTTCTCGGTGACCACGCCACCAGCTGCACTGAAGCAGCACTCGGACAGCACGCTGGAAGGGGGACAGGACAGCACTTCCAGGGCGTACTGCGCCAGCTCGCTCCAGATCTCCAGGCGCTTGACCCAATACTCCATGGGATCAACAGGGGCATCGCTGTCAAGCCCGCTGTAGGACCCCATGTAGTCAGCCACCATGCGGGTCAGGCGCTGGCTGTGACCGGAGGAGGATGCTGCTGCATGCACCTCCTCTCTAGTCACTGCTGCCGGAGCCTCTACAGTCCTGTAGAGCTCGTTGCTGAGAGACAGCAGGTCTGTGGGGCGCTTGCTGCTGGATGCAGGCACCTGCTGCTGCCTCTGTGCTGGCTGGACAGTGGGGGTGGAAGGCTGGGGGAAGGCTTCCTCCAAGCGCTCAACAAGGGCCTGCTGCAAGCTCCTTATTTGTTGCGCTGGGTCTCCTCCTGCAGGCGGCAGGAACTGGCTCAACTTCCCCTTGAGGCGTGGGTCCAACATCATGCTGATTCAGATATCCTCCCTCTGCTTCATCTGGATCACCCTGGGGTCCTTGCGCAGGCACGTCAGCATGTGCGCTGCCATTGGGAAGAGGCGGGCAACGTCTGCTGGCACATCGACGGCAGTGCTGTCCTCCTCATCCTCCTCCTCTGCCGCCTCATCCTCTCTCCACCCCCGCACCAACTCAGCTGCGCTGTGCTGATCCCCCTCATCAGCAGCAAGGTCAGGGACCTCCACCAAGTCCTCCTCCTCCTCCCCCTCAGAGGTGGACTGTGCAGCTGCTTGCCGCTCCTGCTGGTCCAAGGCTGCCGCTCCCTGTTCCAGCAAAGCATCAACGGCCCTGTTCAGCAGACAAACCAGGGGCACCCACTCGCAGACCATAGCATGGTCCCTGCTCACCATGTTAGTGGCCTGCAGAAAGGGAGCCAGCACTAAGCACACTTGCTGCATGTGCCTCCAGTCATCATCGGGGACGATGGACGGGATGTTGCTGGTCTTGTCCCTTCTCTGAGCGGCGGAAACAGTGGCCAGGGCAAGGTACTGGTTGACAGCGTGCTTCTGTTCAACCAGACGCTCCAACATCGCCACGGTGGAGTTCCAGCGAGTCGGAACGTCAAGGATCAGCCGATGGCGTGGCAGCTCCAGCTCCTTTTGCACGTCTTCCAGGCTCGCACAGGCTGCAGCCGAGCGCCGGAAGTGACGCACAACGTTCCTTGCCGTTTCCAGCAGTTCGCCCATCCCCTGGTAGGTGCGCAGGAACTTCTGCACCACGAGGTTCAGCACGTGGGCAAGACAGGGGATGTGGGTCAGGTTTCCCCTGTCTATTGCGGCAACCAGATTGGCCCCATTGTCGGCCACCACCTCTCCGACTCTGAGGCCTCTGGGGGTCAGCCAAATCCTCTCCTGCTCCTGGAGTTTGGCCAACACATGGGTTGCCGTCAGCTTGGTCTTCCCAAGGCTGACCAAGTGCAGCAGCGCTTGGCAGTGGCGGGCCTTCACGCTGCTGCTGAGGCGGGGGGTTTGGCCAGGTGTGCCGGAGGATGGCAGAGGATCGGAGGAACCTGCTGCAGTTCCCCCGACCCTGCGGGGTGGCACCACCCACTGTGTTGCTGCTGCTGCTGTGCCCGCTGCTGCTCTCCCATCCTCACCCCCTTCCACCAAGCTGACCCAGTGGACAGTGAAGGACAGGTAGCGGCCTGTCCCGAAGCGGCTGTTCCAGGAGTCCATGGTGACGTGGACCCTTTCACCAACCGCGTGCTCCAGCCCTCGCTCCACATTGGCCATCACAAAGTGGTGCAGTGCAGGAATGGCCTTGTGGGCGAAGAAGTGTCTGCTGGGGAGCTGCCAGTCTGGGGCTGCGCAAGCAAGCAGCGCACGAATGTCGCTCCCCTCCTGCACGAGCGTGTACGGCAGGAGTTGGGAGCACATGGCCCGTGCCAGCAAGCCGTTCAGCTGCCGCACGCGACGGCTGCTGGGAGGCAGAGCCCTAACCACCCCCTGGAAGGACTCGCTCAAAAGGCTCTGGCGTGGCCTTTTGCTGGCACGGGAATCAGCAGACACAGCAGAGGAGGCCACTGAGGACTGGCTGCCAGAACAGGCCTCAGTGTCGGCGGCAGGAGTTGCAGAGGCAGGAGGAGCAGTGCGTTTCCGCACTCCTGTTGGTGCTGCTGGAGAAGCAGGAGGGCGGGTGGCTGCTGTTGCCGCTACTGCTGCTGAAGGCTGTGCAGTGATGGGTGTGGTGCCACTGCCAGCACCAGATGCCTTCAGCCTCTGGAACTCCTCATGCTGGTGGAAATGTTTCGCAGCAAGGTGGTTGATGAGCGAGCTGGTGCTGAACTTTAAGGGGTCTGCACCTCTGCTCAACTTCCGCTGACAGTGGTTGCAAGTGGCGCACTTGCTGTACACTGTGGGCATGGTGAAAAAGCGCCAGATTGGTGACAAAAACAACCCCCTACGGCATGGAACCGCTGCTGCCTGTCTCCCTGTGGTGGTTGGGGGGGGGGGGCTTGGGTGCGGCTGGTGGTGGTACTGGCAGATGCTGCTGCTGCTGCTGCTGAGCCTGAGACACCAGCAGGCTGTGGGACCTGCCTACTGCTGCCAATGCTTGCAATGATGCACCTCCTTGCAAGGCCCACAAGCGCATCCTCCTCCTCCTCCTCAGAGCTGCTGATGACGACATCCCCTGGAGCTGGTGGCACCCAGTCTCTGTCTGTCACCACGTCATCATCATCATCCTCCCCCTCCTGAAACATGTACTGCTGGGATGATGACCCCCCAAACTCCTCTCCTGATGCATGGATGGGCTGCTTGACTGTCGCCACAGTCTTGCTGTCCAATCCCTCATCCCCCAAAGTGCCCATCAGCATCTCCTCCTCCAAATCGCCAACAACAGCAGACAATTGACTCATCATGCCTGGGGTCAAAAGAGTGCTGAGTGACAGGTCGGCGACTGACGGTGAACTGGCCTCCTCCCCAGGCCCTGCTGGGCGGCTGCTGCGAACAGGGGTGGTGGTGGTGGTGGTGAGGGTGGAGGCCTCGGATGCAGAGCTGATGGCGGGCTGCTCATCCTCCGTCATCAGTTGCACCACAGTGTCTGCATGCTTTTCCTCAATGGGACGTTTCCGACCCGGCTGGAGGAAAATCGGAGCAGGTGCTACACGCTGCTGCTGCTGTGTCTCTGCAGCGTGAGTTGCAGATGCTCCTGCTGGGCGGCGCCCAAGGCGTCCACGGCCAGTGGCTATAGGAGGAATGTTAGCCACTGACGCTGCTGCTGCGGAACTGTGCATGGTGGCGCAGCCGCACCTGCGGCTTGCCACAATGCTGCTCCCTCTCCTCCTGATTCCCTTGCTGCCCTTCCCCTTGCCCAGACCGCGCTGGCTGCCACTTCCAGACATCTTCGATGTTTTGGGCGTAAACACAAAAGTTTTTTAAAAGGGCGGGTGAAAAGTGGGGTACTTTAATGCAGTGGGTTGGTGGGCGAGGTGACTGAGTGAGTGTCTAGTACAGTAAGTAAGTAGTAACAGAGTCAGTAAGTACAACTAGAAGTTACAATAATCAGTAGTAATAATCACAAGGAAATAGAGTGTGTGTACACAGACAGTGAGTGAGTGCACGCACACGCAGGAGCTAGCCTATGAACAGTGACTGAGTGTCCCTACTAGTACAGTAAGTAGTAACAGTAAGTACAACCAGAAATTACAATAATCAATCAGTAATCAGAAGGAAATAGAGTGTGTGTACACTACAGTACACAGACAGTGAGTGCACGCACACGCAGGAGCTAGTAGCCTATGAACAGTGTCAGTGAGTGAGTGTCCTAGTACAGTTACAGTATATAACTATTCAGAAGGAAATAGAGTGTGTGTACACTACAGTACACAGACAGTGAGTGCACGCACACGCAGGAGCTAGCCTATGAACAGTGACAGTCAGTGAGTGTCCTAGTACAGTTACAGTATATAACTATTCAGAAGGAAATAGAGTGTGTGTACAGTACACAGACAGTGAGTGCACGCACACGCAGGAGCTAGTAGCCTATGAACAGTGACAGTCAGTGAGTGTCCTAGTACAGTTACAGTATATAACTATTCAGAAGGAAATAGAGTGTGTGTACAGTACACAGACAGTGAGTGCACGCACACGCAGGAGCTAGTAGCCTATGAACAGTGACAGTGAGTGTCCTAGTACAGTTACAGTATATAACTATTCAGAAGGAAATAGAGTGTGTGTACACTACAGTACACAGACAGTGAGTGCATGTACACGCAGGAGCTAGTAGCCTATGAACAGTGTCAGTGAGTGAGTGTCCTAGTACAGTTACAGTATATAACTATTCAGAAGGAAATAGAGTGTGTGTACACTACAGTACACAGACAGTGAGTGCACGCACACGCAGGAGCTAGTAGCCTATGAACAGTGTCAGTTAGTGAGTGTCCTAGTACAGTTACAGTATATAACTATTCAGAAGGAAATAGAGTGTGTGTACAGTACACAGACAGTGAGTGCACGCACACGCAGGAGCTAGTAGCCTATGAACAGTGACTGAGTGAGTGTCCTAGTACAGTTACAGTATATAACTACAATACAAAATACAATCAATCAGTACTAAAGGACAGCAGAAATACTGGTATAGATGAGAAATAAACAGAGGACAGGAGAGAACAGCTGCCCACACAGGCAAGGCCCTGAGGCCTAAAGCTGTAAGCCTGCAGCAGCTGTCTGAGTCTCTCTCTATGTAACACAAAAGCTACTAACTAAAATACAATGTCTATCTAACTAACAACAATATAGGTGTATATAGGAGGTGTATGTGAGCAAAAACGCTAGGTAAATGACCACAATAAAGCTCTTGCTAAGCCAACGCACAAAGGAGCAAATCTCTCTCTGTGCAAAGTCGGGCAAGGACGGAGAAACGGAACATGGCGGCCGCTATTTATAGGGTAGGGGCTGGCCAGGGTCCCCCTCAGTGATTGGCCGCCGTCAGAGGGCCTGGGAGCCCTCTGATTGGCTCTAAGGACATCAATCTGGGCTATGACGCTATTCGAGCTCGGTATTCGAGCTCGAATAGCGCTGTTAGCTCGAATAGCGCGAATAGTGAATGGGCTATTCGAGTTCACTTGAATAGCCCATTCGAATAGCTCCAGCTATTCGGAGCTCGAATACCGAGCTCGAATAGCTGAAAAAGAGCTTGAATATTCGAGCTACTCGAATATTCGAGCTCTGCTGAGCACCACTGGTTGAGCATAATAGCTGGTGGCACATGGGCAGCAGCACCTTGTAATGTGTTCCCTGGCAGTGGAAACACACAGACAGCAGGAGGCAATACAGCAGCAGGCAGCGTGAGGAGGATGAGTGTGTGTGTGTGGCAGACTGGCATTTGGCAGCAGGCAGGAGGGCAGGCAGCGAGACATAGTAGGCCCTGGGTCCTAGCAGTGGTTCCAGGGCCGTAAATACACAGCATGAGGTTCCAGACAGCGGTCGTGAAGCCCACATTGTGTCCAATACACAATTGGGACATCACAGTTTTCAACCCGGACACCTCTAAAATAATTACAATTTTTTTTTTTTCAAATTAATGCAGCTATTGTTGAGCGTAATAGCTGGTGGCGCATCGGCAGCAGCACCTTGTAATGTGTTCCCTGGCAGTGGAAACACACAGACAGCAGGAGGCAATACAGAAGCAGGCAGCGTGAGGAGGATGAGTGTGTGTGGCAGACTGGCATTTGGCAGCAGGCAGGAGGGCAGGCAGCGAGACATAGTAGGCCCTGGGTCCTAGCGGTGGTTCCAGGGCCGTAAATACACAGCATGAGGTTCCAGTCAGCGGTCGTGAAGCCCACATTGTGTCCAATACACAATTGGGACATCACAGTTTTCAACCCGGACACCTCTAAAATAATTACAATTTTTTTTTTTTCAAATTAATGCAGCTATTGTTGAGCGTTATAGCTGGTGGCGCATGGGCAGCAGCACCTTGTAATGTGTTCCCTGGCAGTGGAAACATACAGACAGCAGGAGGCAATACAGCAGTAGGCAGCATGAGGAGGATGAGTGTGTGTGGCAGACTGGCATTTGGCAGCAGGCAGGAGGGCAGGCAGCGAGACATAGTAGGCCCTGGGTCCTAGCGGTGGTTCCAGGGCCGTAAATACACAGCATGAGGTTCCAGTCAGTGGTCGTGAAGCCCACATTGTGTCCAATACACAATTGGGACATCACAGTTTTCAACCCGGACACCTCTAAAATAATTACAATTTTTTTTTTCAAATTAATGCAGCTATTGTTAAGCGTTATAACTGGTGGCGCATGGGCAGCAGCACCTTGTAATGTGTTCCCTGGCAGTGGAAACATACAGACAGCAGGAGGCAATACAGCAGCAGGCAGCGTGAGGAGGATGAGTGTGTGTGGCAGACTGGCATTTGGCAGCAGGCAGGAGGGCAGGCAGCAAGACATAGTAGGCCCTGGGTCCTAGCAGTGGTTCCAGGGCCGTAAGTACACAGCATGACGTTCCAGACAGCGGTCGTGAAGCCCACATTGTGTCCAATACACAATTGGGACATCACAGTTTTCAACCCGGACACCTCTAAAATAATTACAATTTTTTTTTTGTTTCAAATTAATGCAGCTATTGTTGAGCGTAATAGCTGGTGGCGCATGGGCAGCAGCACCTTGTAATGTGTTCCCTGGCAGTGGAGACACAGACAGCAGGATGAAATACAACAGCAGCAGCAGGTGTATGTGTGTATGCCAGTCGTCACTTCATGTCCCCCTCTCGCCGACAACAGGGGCCATGAATTCGCCTTCCACCCAAGCCTGGTTCATTTTGAGAAACGTCAGTCTGTCCACAGACTTGTCAGACAGACGAGATCGCTTCTCAGTGACGACTCCACCGGCTGCACTGAAGCAACGCTCTGACAGTACGCTGGAAGGGGGGCAGGAGAGCACTTCCAGGGCGTACTGCACAAGCTCGCTCCAGATCGGCAGGTGCTTGACCCAATACTCCATGGGATCAACAGGGGCCATGCTGTCAAGCCCGCTGAAGGACCCCATGTAGTCAGCCACCATGCGGGTCAAGCGCTGCCTGTGACTGGAGAAGGGTGCTGCTGCAGGCACCTCCTCTCTAGTCCTTGGCAGCTCTACACTCATGTAGAGCTCTTGGGTCAGAGACAGCAGGTCTGTGGTGCGCATGCGCTTGCTGCTGGTGGATGCAGGCACCTGCTGCTGCCTCTGTGCTGGCTGGACAGTGGGGGTGGATGTCTGAGGGAAGGCTTTCTCCAAGCGCTCAACAAAGGACAGCTGCAAATCCCTCATTTGTTGCCGCATGGTCTCCTCCTGCAGGCAGGAACTGGCTGAGCTTCCCCTTCAGACATGGGTCCAGCATCATGCAGATGCAGATGTCCTCCCTCTGCTTCATCTGGCTCACCCTTGGATCCTTGCGCAGGCACCTCAGCATGTGCGCTGCCATTGGGAAGAGTCTGGCCACGTCTGTTGGCACATCATCAGCATCCCCAGAGCCGAGAGTGCTGGCCTCCTCTTCCTCTGCCCCCTCCACCTCATCCTCTCTCCACCCCGCACCAGTCCAGCTGCGCTCTGCTGCTCCCCTTCATCAGCAGCAAGGTCAGGGACCTCCACCAACTCCGAGCCCTTCTCCTCAGAGGTGGCCTGTGAAGCTGCCTGCAGCTCCTTCTGGTCCAAGGCTGCCACTCCCTCTTCCAGCAGTGCATACAGGGCCCTGTCCAGCACACACACCATGGGCACCCACTCGCACACCATTGCATGGTCCCTGCTCACCATGTTGGTGGCCTGCAGGAAGGGTGCCAGGCCTGAGCACACCTGCTGCATGTGCCCCCAGTCCTCCGTGGAGATGATGGACGGGAGGTTGGCGGCGGCACGCCCAGTTGCAGTGAGGGAGGCAACTGTTGCTCGTGCAACGTACTGGCTGACAGCCTGCCTCTGTTCAACCAGAAGCTCCAACATCGCCAGGGTGGAGTTCCAGTGAGCTGGAACATCGAGCATGAGCCAGTGCTGTGGCAGGTGCAGCTCCTTCTGCACCTCTTTCAGGCTCGCCACGGCTGCAGGCGAGTGCCGGAAGCGACACACAACCTTCCTTGCCGCCTCAAGGAGTCGGTCTATCCCCTGGTAGGTCCGCAGGAACTTTTGGACTACCAGGTTTAGGACGTGCGCCAGGTAAGGGATGTGGGTCAAGTCTCCCCTGCTGATGGCAGCAACCAGGTTTGCCCCATTGTCGGACACCACTTCTCCGACTCTGAGGCCTCTGGGGGGTCAGCCAATTCCTCTCCTGCTCTCGGAGTTTGGCCAGGACGTGGTTCGCCATCAGTTTGGTCTTCCCCAGGCTGACCAATTCCAGCAGTGCTTGGCAGTGGCGGGGCTTCACGCTGCTGCTGAGGCGGGGGGTTTGGGCTGGTGTGCCGGAGGATGGAAGCGAATCAGAGGAACCTGCTGCTGTTCCGTTGACCCTGCATGGTGGCACCACCCACTGCGTTGTTGGTGCTGCTGCTGCTCTGACAGTGCCGGCCGATGCTGCTCCCCCCTCCTCACCCCCTTCCACCAAGCTGACCCAATGCGCGGTGAAGGACAGATAGCGGCCTGTCCCAAACCGGCTGCTCCACGAGTCCATGGTGACGTGGACCCGTTGACCCACCGCGTGATCCAGCCCTCTCCCGACATTGGCCATCACAGAGCGGTGAAGTGCAGGGATGGCCGTGCGTGCAAAATAATGTCAGCTGGGGATTGGCCAATCAGGGGCTGCACACATCAGGAGCGCACGCATGTCGCTCCCCTCCTGCACAAGGGAATAAGGCAGGAGTTGGGAGCACATGGCCCGTGCCAGCAAGCCGTTCAGCTCACGCACACGACGGCTGCTGGGAGGCAGAACCCTGACCACCCCCTGGAAGGTGTCGCTGAGCAGGGTCTGGCGAGGCCTTTTGCTGGCACGGGAAGCAGTGGAGGGAGCAGAGGAGGCCACTGAGGACTGGCTGCCAGAACAGGCCTCAGTGTCGGCGGCAGGAGTTGCAGAGGGAGGAGGAGCAGTGCGTTGCTGATGCACTCCTGCTGCCGACGGCTTTGAAGTGGTGGCGGGTCTGCCACTGCCACTGCCAGCTTCCCTTAACTTCACAAACTCCTCATGCTCGTGAAAGTGTTTCCCTGCAAGGTGGTTGACCAGAGAGGTGGTGCCAAACGCAGAGGGCTCCTTCCCTCTGCTGAGCTGCTTGCAGCACTGGTTGCAGGTGGCATACTTGCACTCCAAATATGGAAGGGTGAAAGCATTCCATATTGGGGAGGTGAAGTTGCCCCTTTGGCTGGAAGGTCCTGCTGCCGCTGGTCTCGTGTGGTGGTTGGAGGGGGGGGTTCTTGGTGCGGCTGGTGGTGGCACTGGCAGAACTCGTCTCCTGATCAGCACGCTGTGTGGCCTGCATACCACGCCCACTTGTGATCCTGCCCATGCCTGTGATGCTGATCCTTCTAGCAAGGCCCGCAGACGCATCCTCCTCCTCCTCCTCAGAGCTGATGACATCCCCACTCCCAGGACCTGGCAACCAGTCTTTGTCCTTCACAGTGTCATCATCATCCTCCCCCTCCGCAAACATGGCCTGCTGGGATCCCCCAGACTCCCCTTCTGCATGCATGAGCGGATGGACAGTCACCACTGTCTGACTGTCCAAAGCATCATCCCCCAAAATGCCCATCAGCATTCCTTCTTCCGCCAATTCTGCCGCAACAGCATTCCATAGCCCCGCTGTGCTTGGGGATAACATGAAGGTGCTGCTGAGTGACAGGGTGCTGGTGTTGCCCGCTAGGGCTGGAGAACTGCACTCCTCCTCCTCTCCCCCAGGCAGTGCTGGGCAGCTGCTGCTGCTCTTGCGAACAGGAGTGGTGGCGGGGGTGGAGGACTCGGTTCCAGAGCTAATGGTGGCCTGCTCATCCACTATCAGTTCCACCACAGCGTCTGCGTCCTTCTCCTCAATAGAACGGCTACGACCTGGCGGTGGAAGGAACATCTGGGCCACACGCTGCTGCTGCTGCTGTGTCTCTGCAGCGTGACTCCCAGCTGTTGGGCGGCCAAGGCGTCCACGGCCAGTGGCTAATGGCTGAATAGCCACTGGTGCAGACGCAGAACTGCGCATGGTGGTGGTGGCGCAGCTGCCACGCCCACAACCTCCTCTCTTGGCGATGCCCTTGCTGCCCCTGCCCAAACTGCGGCTGCCAGTGCCAGACATCATATGTTTTTAATATTATACAAATGAAAAATAAAACTTATGTATGTAAAGGCGGGTGGGACAAGTGGGGTACTTTAATGGGGTGGTACTGGTGGTGGTGGGTGTGTGAGGTGACGGACAGGTGTACTCTACAGCAGAGATCGGTTTAGCGCTAACGAGAGAGTGCGCAGTGCGCACACAAAGACCCTAGCTGACGCTGACTGACAGTGTCCCTATACACAGACTACAGTACAAGTCAGCGAATACACAATAGAAGTAATATATAAACAATAGGACGGGTGTAGCACTAACGAGAGGGTGCGGACAGCGCAGACGTGCACTGCGCACACAAAGACCCTAGGTAACGCGGTGACGGACGGTACCTATACACAGACTAGAGTACA
Source organism: Hyperolius riggenbachi (assembly GCF_040937935.1). Classification (NCBI taxonomy): domain Eukaryota; kingdom Metazoa; phylum Chordata; class Amphibia; order Anura; family Hyperoliidae; genus Hyperolius; species Hyperolius riggenbachi. The sequence goes on from NC_090648.1 coordinate 391,208,534, forward strand.
GTACACTACAGTACTACTAACTAAACAATAGAAGAATCTAGCTAAATAATACAACAGGTGTGACTAGATTACAGAGAGCAGATACAGCAGGACAGGTATAGCAGTAAAGCTGGGCCTTGCTAACTACAAAATAGTACAACTCTATCTAACACAGAAGTAGTAGTAGTACAGGAGTAGAGTAGGACAGGTGATAGCACAGGTAAGGTAACTAGAGACTAGAGCACAGAGCAGCAGGGCAGGCTGCCTTGCCTAGGCACAGGGCCTAGCTGCTGGCTGCAGGCCTGCAGCAGCACCAGTGACAGTCTCTCTCCCTCCCTAGTCCCTAGTAATCACCCAAACTAAACAGCCTAAAATACAATCTATCTACAATACAAAGCAATACAGTTGAAGATCAAGTGTTGGAGTGTAAAAATGCTAGGTTTAGAACAATAGCAATGCACTTGCACACAGACAAAAAGCACTGGAGCAGTTCTCTCAGTACTATCAGTCAGTAAGTCGCAAGCAGGACGAGTGAGGCAAGATGGCGTCCGCTATTTATAGAGGGGGGCTTGGCCAGGCTCCCCCTCTGTGATTGGCTGCAGTCAGAGGGCTGGGAGCCCTCTGATTCGTTTGTGAGGACTCGAGGTGACGTCTGGCGTGACGCTATCCGAGCTCGTGACGCTATCCGAGCTCGGATAGCTAAGATATCTCCGGATATCTGATTGCTATCCGAGTGTTCTCGGATAGCACAGCCCGGATAGCTAATACTATTCGAGCTCGGTATTCGAGCTCGAATAGTGAAAAAAGAGCTAGGATATCCGAGTAACTCGGATATCCTAGCTCAGATGAGCATCACTGTTGTAAAGCATCATTGACAGCTTGTTCTGCAAGTGCTGCATCCTTTCCGCCTTGTGTGGAGTTGGTAACAGGTCTGCCACTTTGTGCCTTTACCGAGGGTCTAGTAGTGTGGCCACCCAGTACAGGTCATTCCCCTTGAGTTTTTTGATACGGGGGTACCTCAACAGGCTGGACAACATGAAAGAGGCCATCTGCACAAAGTCGGATCCAGACGTACTCTCCATCTCCTTTTGCTCTTCCACAGTGACGTCACGCAACTCCTCTTCCTCCCCCCAGCCACGGACAATACCACGGGAACGTGGATCAGCAGAAGTCCCCTGTGACGGCTGCTGCAGTTGTTCTTCTGCCGCTGCCGCCTCTTCCTCCTCCACAGAAACACCTTCCTCATAATCAACCCGCGTCTGACTCCTCTCCTTCCCCACACGACTCCTCTTCTTCCTCCTCCTCCCCCCTCTGTGGTGCCGCAGGTGTTGAGGAAACCTGTGGTTTGGCTGAAAATTGGTCCCACGCCTGCTCCTGCCGTAGCTGTTCATGTTCCCGCTCCTCCACAGCTTCATCCACCACTCTACGCACGGCACGCTCCAGGAAGTAAGCGTAGGGGATCAAGTCGCTGATGGTGCCTTCAGCGCGACTCACCAGGTTGGTCACCTCCTCAAACGGCCGCATGGTCCTGCATGCATTTCGCATCAGTGTCCAGCTGTTGGGCCACAACATCCCCATCTTCCCAGATTGTGTCCTTCTACTGTAGTTGTACAGGTACTGGGTGACGGCTTTCTCCTGGTCTAGCAGGCGAGAGAACATGAGCAGGGTGGAATTCCAGCGAGTCGGGCTATCGCATATCAAGCGTCTCACCAGCAAGTTGTTTTTCCGCTGAATGTCCGCAAGCCATGCCATGGCCGTATAAGACCGCCTGAAATGCCCACACAACTTCCTGGTCTGCTTCAGGACAACTTCCTGGTCTGCTACTTTGAGACAAATCTTTGCATGACCAGATTCAGCACATGTGCCATGCAGGGTACATGTGTCAGCTTTCCCAAATTCAAAGTGGAAAGGAGATTGCTGCCGTTGTCACACACCACGTTGCCAATCTCCAGCTGGTGCGGGGTCAGCCATTGCTCCACCTGTTTGTTAAGAGCAGCCAGGAGAGCTGCTCCAGTGTGACTCTCCGCTTTGAGGCAAGACATGTCTAAAATTGCGTGACACCGTCGTACCTAGCATGCAGCATAGGCTCTGGGGAGATGAGGCTATGTAGCTGGAGAGGAAGAGGAGTGGGCAGCACCGCTAGAGTTCAACTGACACTCAGCCACGGAGGAGGAGGTGGTTGACAGCGAAGAGGATGTAGCTGGAGGAGAAGGAGAGGAGGTGGCAGGAGGCCTGCCTGCAAGCCGTGGAGGTGTGACAAGTCGGTCCGCTGTGCAGCCACGTACTCCCTGCTTGCTGCCATCAGTCACCAGGTTGACCCAATGGGCTGTGTACGTAATGTAGCGGCCCTGCCCGTGCTTGGCAGACCAGGCATCCGTGGTCAGGTGGACCCTTGACCCAACGCTCTTTGCAATAGATGACACCACTTGCCTCTGAACTGCACGGTACAGTTTGGGTATGGCCTTTCGTGAAAAATAAGTGCGGACTGGTATCTTCCACTGCGGTGTCCCAATGGCCACAAATTTACGGAAAGCCTCTGACTCCACCAGCTTGTATGGTAATAGCTGGCGAGCTAATAGTTCCGCCACACCAGCTGTCAGACGCCGGGTAAGAGGGTGACTGGCCGAAATTGGCTTCTTCCGCTCAAAGTCTTCCTTCACGGACACCTGGCTACTGCTGTGGGCAGAGGAGCAGGAACCGCTCAAGGGCAGAGGCGGTGTGAAGGAGGGTGGCTGTGAAGGTTCAAGGGAGAAAGCGGATGAAGACGATGCACCTGAAGGAGGAAGAGGAGAAGGAGGGTGGCTTGTCTTTTGAGGGGTGTTGCTTTTCCTCAGGTGTTCTTCCCATAGCTGTTTGTGCCTTTTCTCCAGGTGCCTTCGTAAGGCACTTGTCCCTACGTGAGTGTTGGCCTTTCCACGGCTCAATTTTTGGAGGCAGAGAGAACAGATGGCTTTGCTCCTATCTGAGGCACACACCGTAAAATATTTCCAAACCGCAGAGCCCCCCTGGGGTGATGGCACTATGGTGGCATCAACAGCTGACCTTGAAGGGCATGTTGGCTGGCTCGCCATAGCTGGCGATACATGGGGCCGGACGCTGCCCCCAGCTGTTTCTGAGGACGAGCTCCCTCTGCTTCTATCATGGAGTCGTCTCCTCCTACTTCTCTCTGGCTCCCCCTCTGAACTGTCCCCCTGGTCATCTCCTCTATTGGGAACATACGTGACATCCGTACAATCGTCATCATAATCCTTATGCCCAGCTTCGCTTTCCTGAGACACCTCCTCAACTGCACCAACTTTAGGTGGATCATCATGCCCCTCCTCACACATTACGTCCATACTACCGCCACCTAACTCAGACGTATGAGGTGGTGTACCTGCGCCTTCTTCTTGTTGTTGCAGTAGTGGCTGTGAATCAGTGATTTCACCACCACCAAATAACTCCTGCGAAGTGTCAAATGCAGCGGATGTGGTGCTTGTACTAGCGCTGGTAGCACTGGCTGCGGGAGATGAAGTCTTCTGTGTTAAATACTCAAGCACGTCCTCACAATTTTGGGAAGTGATGGCACGTGCCTTCTTCTGAGCACTGTATTTTGGTCCAGGTCCGCACGAAATCACAGCAACACCACCTCGCACAGACCTGCCAGTGCCAGGTGGCCTTCCTCTGGGTCTGCCTCTACCTCTTCCTCTACCTGGTTTGTCCATTTTGTCCATCTCGGGGGGAAGCTAGGTATATGCAGTGAGGTGAGTTCACTCAACCCAAAGGTAGTTATATATGCAGTAAGGTGAGTTCACTGAACACAGAAGGTAGCTATGTGCAGTGAGGTGAGTTCACTCAACCCAAAGGTAGTTATATATGCAGTGAGGTGAGTTCACTGAACACAGAAGGTAGCTATGTGCAGTGAGGTGAGTTCACTCAACCTAAAGGTAGTTATATATGCAGTGAGGTGAGTTCACTGAACACAGAAGGTAGCTATGTGCAGTGAGGTGAGTTCACTCAACCCAAAGGTAGTTATATATGCAGTGAGGTGAGTTCACTGAACACAGAAGGTAGCTATGTGCAGTGAGTTGAGTTCACTCAACCCAAAGGTAGTTATATATGCAGTGAGGTGAGTTCACTGAACACAGAAGGTAGCTATGTGCAGTGAGCTGAGTTCACTCAACCCAAAGGTAGTTATATATGCAGTGAGGTGAGTTCATTGAACACAAAAGGTAGCTATATGCAGTCAGTTGAGTTCACTCAACCCAAAGGTAGTTATATATGCAGTGAGGTGAGTTCACTGAACACAAAAGGTAGCTATATGCAGTGAGGTGAGTTCACTCAATCCAAAGGTAGTTATATATGCAGTGAGGTGAGTTCACTGAACACAAAAGGTAGCTATGTGCAGTGAGGTGAGTTCACTCAACCCAAAGGTAGTTATATATGCAGTAGTAGGTAAATGCAGTACTGGGTAGGTAGTACAATGTGCAGCTCCCTGTCACACACACAAGTGTCACTGAATGTGCTGCTGAATGCTGGTGGCAGTGCCAGTGGGACACACAGTATGAATTAGCAATGCTGTCTAAAAAACACAAGTGTCTCACACACACAGGTAGTCACTGAATGTGCTGCTGCTGCTGGCAGTGCCAGTGGGACACACAGTATGAATTAGCAATGCTGTCTAAAAAACACAAGTGTCTCACACACACAGGTAGTAGTCACTGAATGTGCTGCTGCTGCTGGCAGTGGGACACACAGTATGAATTAGCAATGCTGTCTAAACACAAGTGTATCACACACACAGGTAGTAGTCACTGAATGTGCTGCTGCTGCTGGCAGTGGGACACACAGTATGAATTAGCAATGCTGTCTAAACACACAAGTGTCAGTTTCAAACACAGAAAAAAAAATTGATCGCAGCAGGATAAGCTCTGAAAAGAGCTTTTCTGGGGAGCTATTATAGCAATAAGATTCAGCTAAGCAAGCTAAGAAGGCAAGAGCCTGACTAATCTGTCCCTAGAAGCAGAGCAGGGGCAAGGTCCTCCAGCACCCAAGGCTGAGACACCAAAGTGCGCCCCTCCATCCCTCCCACCTCAGCTGTCACACACTGATTACTATTAGACTAAGAGGGCCACAGGGCCCACAACCTCCCCAACACCTTAACCACTTCACAACTGAGGGGGTTTACCCCTTCAGCATCCAAGCAATTTTCACCTTTCAGCTCCTTCCATTCATTTGCCAATAACTTTAACTCTACTTATCAGAATGAAATGTGTTTTTTTTTTTATCACTAATTAGGCTTACTTTGGGTGGTAAATTATGCCAAGAATTATTTTATTCTAAATGTTTTTTAATGGAAAAATAAGAAAACAATTGGAAAAAAATCCTTATTTTTCAGTTTTCGGCCATTATAATTTTTAAATAATGCATGCTACCATAATTAAAATCCACGTAATTTATGTGCCCATTTGTACCGGTTATTACACCATTTAAATGATGTCCCTATCACAATGTCTGGTGCCAATAATTTATTAGGAAATAAAGATGCATTTTTTTTCAGTTTTGTATCCATCATTAATAAAAAGCCCATAATTTATAAAGTAACAGTATTATACCATCTTGACATACATATTAAAAAAGTTCAGTCCCTAAGAAAACTATTTATGCATTTTTTATAATTGTAAATTTATTTCATTGTATTTTTTTACAAAAAAAAAATAAATGTTGGTAACTATTGGGGAGTGTGGGAGGTAAGGGGTTAATTTAAAATGTAAAAACAGGTCTTTGCATTTAAAAAAAATACTTTTAGTTGTAGTTTTACTATTTGGCCACAAGATGGCCTCAGTCTTTTTTTTATACGTCCTGTAAGCAAAATATGTATGCTTACAGGAAGTGTACTGAAGATGGGAAACTTATTAAAATGATCGTGCAGCTTCTCATAAAAGTCGCCGATAATTGCTACGGGGACTTAGATCAATGATTAGGAATTGCTTTCCCATTCATTGATCTCCTGGCAGGCAGATGGCAACATGAACGAGCGCACAAATAAGTGGGAGCGCTTACAGCAGTGGTAGCAGCGGGAGTACGTATATTTACTCCCCTGGGCGGTTAGATGAAGTCTGCAGGGGAGTAGATATACTGTACTGGAGCTGTGAAGTGGTTAATATCTAGTTATCTGGCTTGCAGTCACTGCTATGTATCCCCTTTTCTTATTTCTTTCTGCTTCATACACAATTAGGAATGACAGCTGAATGAATTGTGCTCCCCTCCTACACTGCGCCCTGAGGCTGGAGCCTCTCCAGCCTATACCTCGGCCCGGCCCTGCCTAGAAGAACAAGTCTGCAGCAGCTGTCCCTATTCTTTCTCTAGCAGGCACATGAGTGAGGCTAATGGCCGCCGGTGCCTGCCTTATATAAGGGGGGGTGGGGCTCCAGGGCTTAGCGTAGCCTGATTGGCTACAATGCGCCTGCTGACTGTGATGCAGAGGGTCAAAGTTGACCCTCACAGAGCATTATCGCACTTCCGGGAAAGTTTGCCTTCGTCGGCGAAGGCGAACGACCCGATGTTCGCCTGGAACAGTTCGCCAGCGAACCGTTCGGCCCACCTCTACAGAGGGCACCTCCGGACACATTGGATCACGGAAAACATCTGGGCACACTGGAACAGGAGCAACCACTGGGCATGCTGAGGAACTGTAGACCTCAGAAACCGACACAGCCAGACCAGATTCAGAGCAAGACAAAAAATCATCATGACCAGTGGTCACAGGTACTGGACTTTCAAAAGGAGACTCGGAATCAGACTTAGGAGTCTCTGTGACTACAACTGTATCCAACAAAAACTCATCATTGACTACACATGACTGAAGCTCCAAAAGAGCTGCAAAAGTAGTCAACATAACAATGATGCCTACTGAAGTGGGCAATACTTCAGGAGGGACTTAGGGGGCAGAAAGCATACTGTATCTTAAAAGCTCTGCACCCTTAGACAGGAACTCAGAGGCCTCCAAAACATCAAATAAAAGTTAAGGAACACGGGGGCGGCAATGAAGGAGCGAAGACGTGCTGCTGCTGAGCTCCCGGGCCAGCATGTAGAAATGGCTATATTTCAGACACTTCCACCTACATTTTTTTGGCTAAAGTGGCATGGACAGGGGGAAGAGGAGAAACGCCAAAGATCGTGCACCTCAGACCCCTTCTCAGAGACCAGTGACTCGCTATTTCCAGAAGATCCGGGACGGGCACAGAGGCCTCTAAGATGGTGGATGAGCCCTCTCCCGCACCTCCAGCCGCTGAACAAACCAACGCAAGCCTTACAGCTATGAGCGGGCTGGAAGATATTTGGAGATAACTGAGGAGCCTACCTACTAAGCAGGACCTTGACGAACAGACAGAGCGCATAGTATCATCCACGAGGGCGGAGATCTCTGGGATCCGATCCGACATCGCAAGCCTGACTGACCGGGTATCCTCCATGGAGGCGGACATTGCGCAACTCCGAGCAGAGGTCGCCACTCTTAAGGCAGATAAGGAGAAACAAGGCATCTCTACACAGACCCTCTGGGCACAGATGGAGGATATGCAGAACAGGGGCTGCGGCAACAATATTCGGGTCCGAGGCTTGCCTGAATCAGTCGAGGCGGACGCCATCTTGCCCGCCCTACGCAGTTTTTTAACAGTTGAAAATTTATTGCGTTTTTCAAGTGAACACAGAGTTAAGTACAGAGCATACTGTGATTTGGACATCAAAAAAGTACAGATTGCATAGTATTACATTGGAGACATTGTGGCTTGATGCAATAAAAAAAAAATATTTTTTTTTAAACAATATTTTATTGATACAGAAAGTAGAGTAAACATACAACAGCCTCAGATTAGGTGCAACAATCCAGGCATGATCTGAAGTCATAAAGAAAAAACATCTTATGAACAGGCACATCTTATCTAATAGTACAGAGTTCTACAGCAGAGGGAGGGTTAGCATGTATAGAAGAGTGTCAAAATATTATTCTCCTAATGAAGAGGGAATGAATCCTCAGTCTATTGCGCCCTCTGTTATTTCTCTAACCATGGAACTACTTCAGATCTGCATCAGTGAGAAAAAAAAATAGTGCTATTTGAGTTACTGTAGCAATTAGTTAGATTAGATTAAAGGGGTAGGTGTGTTCGTATTAATAGTAGAGGGTAATAATGGATCATATCTCCTCATGGCACAGAAGAGGCCTCTTATTATTCAAATAGAAAGTACCCACTAGCTACATATAAGTCAAGGACCACCATCTCATGGGTTGTCCATCTTATTCATCGTCCAGTTGGGGATCCCATCCCCAAACCTTGAGGAAGCGGATAGAGAAGAGAGAGCCAGAGTTTCCAGAAAGGTTGGATCGGCTTTGTTTAATCAGTTTCTCATAATATTTTTATAAATCTCCTTATCTGTAAAGTCGTACCATAGCGCCCAGGTTCTAGTGAATTTGTCAGATTTTTCCTGTTTTAGAGAGATTAGTTCTTCAATATTTACGATGCTCTGGACCCTTTCTAGCCACATTCTTACTGAGGGAGGGTTTGTTGATCTCCACAAGACAGGTATGCAGGCTTTTGCTGCATTAAGAAGGTGGCAGGGCAGGGATCCTTTATATCCCTTGCCTGTACCAGGCATAAGATGAAAAAGAAAAGCTTCTGGAGCCCAGGGTATGTCAAATTCTGCAATGGTTTTAATCCACATTTGTATAGATTTCCAATAAGTGATTATAAGGGGGCAAGACCACCATATGTGGAGAATGTCTCCGGGATGGGTAGTACATCTCCAGCACAGTGCTGATTGAGAGTTGTAGATTTTGTTGAGGAGAACAGGAGTACGGTACCAGCCAGCTAAAAGTTTAAAATTGCATTCTTGCATTGTGACATTCATAGAACTTTTGTGGGCTAGGTTGCATACTTTCGTCCAGTCCTCTCCATCAATTGTTCTGCTCAGAATGGTTTCCCATTTCTCTAAGAAGAGAAAAGGGGGTGAATCCTTTCCTAGTATTAGATCTAAGTATAATTTGGACAATAAGTGTCTCTGAGGATTGGCTTGAATGCACATAGATTCTAAAGGCATGAGGGATCTAGTGTAAGTGTCTTTTGAGGTAAGAGAGGCTATATAGCTGCAAATTTGCAGGAAAGCCCTGAAAGGTATTGGCTCATCCAAGTCAGCATTAAGGGCAGCAAGAGATTTCATTGATGGGGGAGATATCCCAGTTAGCAAGTCCTTTATCAGCAAGTCTGAGTATGAGGAATAGTTTTTTAAGAATTTCGGTTGTTCACCTGGGGGGAATGCCCTGTTCATTCTGATCGAGGATAGTGGGTTTGGGATCGAGGAAAGATTTGAGATGGATAGTATTGAGTGAAATTTTTGGAAGATTGGAGCTAGTAAGGGGTGGTTAGTTAAATCTGATAGTAATGGTTTAGATATGTCAGAGGTTTTTGTCCACGGGAGCCATTTGAGAGAGACTTCAAGGCTTTCATTCTACAGTGTAACCCAATCTTTTGAATCAATGTTGCAGTGCCAATCTACTACTCTGGAGAGGAGAGAGGCGTGGTAGTAACATGTCAAGTCTGGTAGGCCCAGTCCACCTTTGGGTTTAGGGTATGTAAGTTTGCGATGGTGTAATCTGGGGGGTTTGCCCGCCCAGACAAATTTCACTAATGATTTCTGCATCTCTTTAAAGAGAATCTGTATTGTTAAAATCGCACAAAAGTAAACATACCAGTGTGTTAGGGGACATCTCCTATTACCCTCTGTCACAATTTCGCCGCTCCCCGCCGCATTAAAAGTAGTCAAAAACAGTTTTAAAAAGTTTGTTTATAAACAAACAAAATGGCCACCAAAACAGGAAGTAGATTGATGTACAATATGTCCACACATAGAAAATACATCCATACACAAGCAGGCTGTATACAGCTTTCCTTTTGAATCTCAAAAGATCATTTGTGTGTTTACCTTCTGTCCCCTTCTTCTCTCATGCACTGAACATTACAGGCTTCCTGCAGACAGCTCTGCATGTGCCTGTGTTTGTAATTCCTCAGTATGTGTCAGCCAGCTACTTTCACAGCCTAACAGAGGAGGATTTTTATCCATCTCTCTTCTATCACTGATAAGATAGCAGAGAAGCTGCTGGCTTATGTAAATAAAACACACACTGGAGTGTGCATAGAGGAACAGACCAGCACGGAAGAGTTGGCAGCCTTCCAGACACAGGCCGACAAGTCTGACAAGGGAAAGATACATTGATTTATTACAGAGACCATGATAGTACAAAGTGCTGCAGTGAGCCAGAACAGATTAGAATAGGTTTAGGGACTTGTAGAATGGTAGAAAAAATGTTGTAATTTTTGTTACAGAGTCACTTTAAGCCATGTCTTTGGAAGTGCAATAGGAACTGTCTGGAAGATATAAAGTATACGCGGCAACGCGGTCATCTTTAAACTGGCTATACGGCCGAACCATGATAGTGGTCTCTCTCCCCACTCATCCGTGGTTGAGTGGAATTGTGTTGCTAGGGGATGATAATTGTATTTAAAGAGGTCTTTAAGATATCTTGTGACCTGAATTCCCAAATATCTAAAGGATGTTGAGGTCCATGTAAAAGGGAAACTGCTTTTACAGATCTCTACAATTTCCTCTTGGAGAGAGACGTTCATAGCAATTGATTTTTGAAAATTAATCTTTAGATTGGAGAATTCTCCAAAAGTTTTAAATTCCTTCAGAAGATTGGGAATCGAGATCAAGGGTTGTGTCACATAAAAAATCATGTCATCCGCAAAGGCTGCTACTTTATATTCCTTGGTTCCAATGCACACACCATGGATATTGGGGTTTTTCCGTATAGCGTTTAAAAAGGGTTCCAAGGAAAGTATAAAGATGAGTGGGGAGAGAGGGCACCCCTGTCTCGTACCGTTGTGGAGTGTAAATCGGTCAGATAGGGTACAATTTACTTTTACCCTAGCGTTGGGGTCTGAATAAAGAAGGGAGATCCACCCTTTCATGCTCTGGCCCAGGCCGATGGCGTCGAGAAGAGCCGCTATGTATTCCCATGAGACCCGATCAAAGGCCTTCTCGGCATCAGTGGAGAGAAGAAACCCCCCCACCGAATGCCGAGAGAGCCACCATTGGATATCTAGTGTTTTAATGGTGTTGTCTCTGGCTTCACGGCCAGGGACAAATCCAGTTTGGTCTCTTGTAATCATATGTGGAATATGTATAATGAGACGATTTGCAAGAATTTTTGCAAACAGTTTCAGGTCGTTATTTAGGAGAGAAATCGGCCTGTAGCCAGAGCAGTCTTGAGGGTCTTTACCTTCCTTGTGGATCACTGTTATATGTGCCTCTAGGAGGTCTAGAGAGTGTTTGTCGTCTTTTGGGACTGAATTAAAGGCCTTCAGGAAATAGGGAGACAGCACATCTCTAAACTTTTTATAATATTGAGTGGTTAGTCCATCGGGGCCTGGACTTTTACCTGTAGCTGATTGCTACAGCGCCAGAGTGAGTTCATCATTGCTAGGGGTGGGACGACGAATCCGGCGAATCCACGAATCCCTCGAATATTAGGAAATATTCGAGATTCGTGGATTCGAATCCCGACGCCATTTCCCACTATACGAATCCGCCGAATCCCGACGCCGCATCGCCGCGCATCCGCCGCTCGCACTCGTCCTCCTCCGACCCCCCCCGCACCTCCTCCGCTCGCCCCCCCTGCCCGCATCCACTCACCTATCCATAGCGGAGCGCAGAGCGGCAGACCTCTCGCCGACTTCCTGGTTCCCCCTAGTGACCGGCTCTTACAATGACGTCATTAGTAAGAGCCGGTCCGGCCACTAGAGGGAACAGGGAAGTAACGAAGAGGTCTGCCGCTCTGCGCTCCACGGGAAAGGTGAGTAGATTATGCAGGGGTGAGCGGAGGAGGCACGGGGGACGGAGGGGGGGGGGGGTTGGCGGGGGAGGGGGGTTCTATCTACCTACCTACCTACCACTATCCCTACCTACCTACAGGCCGCTATACCTACCTACCTACAGGCCCCTATACCTACCTAAAGGCCCCCTATACGCACCTACCTGCCTACTTAAAGGCCCCTATACCTACCTAAAGGCCCCTATACCTACCTAAAGGCCCCTATACCTACCTACCTAAAGGCCCCTATACCTACCTACCTACCTACCTAATGGCCCCTATACCTACCTACCTACAGGCCACTATACCTACCTACAGGCCTCAATACCTACCTACCTACCTACCTACCCACCTACCTACAGGCCCCCTATACATACCTACCTACCTAAAGGCACCTATACCTACCTACCTACCGGACACTATACCTACCTACAGGCAACTATACCTACCTACAGGCCACTATACCTACCTATCTACCTACCTACCGGCCACTATCCTTACCTACCTACAGGCTGCTATACCTACCTACCTACCTACCTACAGGCTGCTATACCTACCTACCTACCTACAGGCCACTATACCTACCTACCTACCTACCGGCCACTATCCTTACCTACCTACAGGCTGCTATACCTACCTACCTACCTACCTACCTACAGGCCGCTATACCCACCTACCTAAAGGCCCCCTATATCTACCTAAAGGCCCCCTATACGTACCTACCTACCTACCTAAAGGCCCCTATACCTACCTACCTACCTAAAGGCCCCTATACCTACCTACAGGCCACTATACCTACCTACAGGCCTCAATACCTACCTACCTACCTACCTACAGGCCCCCTATACGTACCTACCTACCTAAAGGCACCTATACCTGCCTACCTACATACTTACCTATACTTAAGGCCCTATACCCTGCTACCTATACTGAAGGTCCCTTTACCTACCTACCTACCTAAAGGCCCCTATACCTACCTACCTACATACCTACCTACCTATACTTAAGGCCCTATACCCTGCTACCTATACTGAAGGTCCCTTTACCTACCTACCTATACTGAAGGCACATATACCCTGTTACCTATACTGAAGGCACATATACCCTGCTACCTATACTGAAGGCCCCTATACCTAGTTACCTACCAATACTGAAAGCACATGTACTGTGCTATCTATACTGAAGGCCCCTATACCTTGCTACCGATACTGAAGGCACATGTACCCTGCTACCTATACTGAAGGCCCATATACCCTGCTACCTATACTGAAGGCCCATATACCCTGCTACCTATACTGAAGGCCCATATACCCTGCTACCTATACTGAAGGCCCATATACCCTGCTACCTATACTGAAGGCCCATATACCCTGCTACCTATACTGAAGGCCCATATACCCTGCTACCTATACTGAAGGCCCATAAACCCTGCTACCTATACTGAAGGCCCCTATACCTTGCTACCTATACTGAAAGCTACCAATATTGAAGGCACCCATACCTAGCTAGCTATACTGAAGGCACCTTTACCTCGCTACCTATGCCTGGGTACCTATACTGCGGGCAACTATACCACGGATCGCACAATTTTTATGTGCAGGATTCGTTAGATTCGGGATTCGAAAGGTTCGAGATATTCGAGAACCTTTTTAGATTCGGATCCGGATTCGGATTCGAAGAAATTGTGGATTCGTCCCATCCCTAATCATTGCTTATGCTGTCTTCCATCTCCTCCAAGGCCTGTTCACTCAGCTTCGGGAGATCATTGGTTTGTAAGAAAGCCTGTATGGCTTCCTTGGAGGACCTCTGAGATGTAGGGTCTGGGTTGATATCTTTTATGTGTTGAGTTGTGGTGCCATCTGTTTTCTTAATATCATTGACCTGGAGAGCCATTTTTCTTTGTCGTAGAGTACGGGCCAATAATTTGCCTGGCTTGTTGCCCTCTTCATAGAATAACTTTTTCCTGTATAAAAAGGCCCTTTCTGCTTTTCTGTTTAAAGTTACTAATAACGTCTGTCTGGCCTGTTTCAGTTCCTCAGCTATTGAATCAACTGGTGATTTTTTGTGTTGAAGTTCTAGGGTCCGTATTCTCTGGACCTGTAGATCTAGCATGGCTTCTAGCTCTCTCTTCCTTTGGGCCCCCAACTGGACAAACACTCCCCTGATAACCGGCTTATGGGCCTCCCAGAGTGTCATGGGTTTAAAGGGACTCCGAGCTCAGCAAAAAAAGTAAAGTTGTACTCACCAGGGTCTTTCTCCAGCCCAGTGCTGGTCGGGAGGTCCCATGCCGGCGTCCTGGCTCCTCTCCTTCACCCCGCTCCGGTATGGCTGACAGGCCGCAGCCCGGGCGACACTCGGTGGAGTGTCGGGCTGCAGCTTCCGCGTATGACGCGGATTACGTCACACGCCGGCCGCCTCGCGCATGCGCAGTACTCGCGCATGCGCAGTACTTTCACGCCGGCCGCCGTGATGACGCGAGGCGGCCGCCGTGTGACGTAATCCGCGTCATACGCGGAAGCTGCAGCCCGACACTCCACCGAGTGTCGCCCGGGCTGCGGCCTGTCAGCCATACCGGAGCGGGGTGAAGGAGAGGAGCCAGGACGCCGGCGTGGGACCTCCCGACCAGCACTGGGCTGGAGAAAGACCCTGGTGAGTACAATTTTACTTTTTTTGCTGAGCTCGGAGTCCCTTTAATGTCATCGGTGTCATTTAGATGAAAGTATTCTCTCAAAGTCCGCTCAACTTTGTTCCTGTTTCCTTCATATGCCAACAAAGAGGGGTTTAGCCTCCAGATCCACTGTTTGTGTGTAAGTTGAGGTTCCATAAGGGCAATAGTAACTGGTGCATGATCAGATATCGAGAGAATACCTACATCTGCTGAAATTAACCGATGTAAATCTCTCTGCATCAGGAAGATGGTATCTATGCATGAGTATTTCTTGTGCAGTGGGGAAAAATAGGTATTATTATTATTATTATTATTATTATTATTTAGTATTTATATAGCGCCGACATATTACGCAGCGCTGTACAGTATATACATATCTTGTCACTAACTGTCCCTCAAAGGAGCTCACAATCTAATCCCTACTATTGCCATATGTCTATATTATGTAGTGTAAGTACTGTAGTCTAGGGCCAATTTTTTAGAGGGAGCCAATTAACTTATCTGTATGTTTTTGGAATGTGGGAGGAAACCGGAGTGCCCGGAGGAAACCCACGCAGACACGGAGAGAACATACAAACTCTTTGCAGATAGTGCCCTGGCTGGGATTCGAACCAGGGACCCAGCGCTGCAAGCCGAGAGAGCTAACCACTACGCCACCGTGCTGCCCATACCCCTACCTGAGGGGTTTGCTAGACGCCAAGCATCTAGTAATTGGAGGGAAATGAGGGACTTTTTTATTTGTGCTATAGATTGATATGGTATGGATGATTTCCCATAAGAGGTATCTACGGCCGGTTCGAGAGGGACATTTATGTCACTGCCAATAAGCAATGTACCTTCACAAAATCCTCTTAGCTTGTAAATGATAGAACTCCAAAAGCGTGATTGCTTAGTATTAGGTGAGTATACTGAAGCTATTGTGCTGATCCATTAGACTGAAATTCAATTTTTTATGCAGAATAATTGACACTCCTTTGGTCCTGCCAGCTAGTGCCGTTGCATGAAAGACCTGCGTGTAGTATTTATCCCTTAAAACCGGGATTTGGTCTCGTTTAAAATGGGTCTCCTGTAATATGCCAACATCTGAATTTAGTTTGTGAAGCTCTCTTAGAAGAGAATGTCTTTTATTGGGGTTATTTAGTCCTTTCAGGTTGTACGTTGTGACACGCAGGGGTCCCATGCTGGTGACCAGACTGGCAAGAGCAAGTAAGACTATTGCAAATTTCAATAGGACCAACTTGGACGCGAAAAAAGTGATATTGGCCCAGACAGTGTGTGCCATGAGGAGAACACCACCCCTTGTCTGTGGAGTGATGCTGACTCTGGGCTGTGAGACCCTGCAAAGAATCTGCCAAGCAAGATCCGAGAAGGGTAACACGGAGTCAGGAAGTGATGGACAATAATCCCTGAGGGGTCTCTAATTTATAAGAGGCCCCTCACTGATTGCGTTTGGGATAAAGTTTGGGCCGCTCAGCAGCAGCCCACCCCCCTAATGATAGGAGGAGTGGGTCAGCCTCCGAGTCAGCTCCAGGTGGGGAAGTTGACCTAACCAGCAAGCGCGAGACTTTGGAAGGGGACAATGAGGGCCTGGAAGTAAAAATAGAGTAACCTCGAAAAGAGCAGGTGGATAACCTGTTAGTTGTGGACTGATTTTAGAGGGAACAAAGATTATATCAACCAAAAAGTTATCAGCTAGCTCTCATTGGCTCCTCTCAATGCAGGCAGTCAATTATTTTTCATTTATATTATAAGTAGGCTAGGGGAGGAAAACACTAATATTAAACTGGTCATCTTCAAATAGTACAAGCATCAAAAACAGTGTAGAGATAATGCAGAGCAAGGCAGGGGTGGGAGGAAATTGGGGAGAAAGAGCGGGGTAGGAGAGTAGAGGGGGGGGGGGAGGGAAAGCAGGAGAGGGGTATCTGGGGTGAAGAGGGAAGGGAGGTATAAGGAGGGGGGTTTAGCGTACAATAATAGCTAAGTATCTGCAAGTCTCAATAAAATGGTTAACATTCTAATCACAACCCATAATGAGCTTACGTACAACATATGCACCTTAAAGCAAGTGATTAGTGATCATATTTTAGTGTCCACAAAGCTAACAAGGGAAAAAGTAAGGGAAAAATAAGCCAGAGAACATTAACCATCTTCAAATAAACTGTGTGAAGTCCTGAACGTTACCCGAAAGCGGGACGCCCAATGAGTCAGTCCCCGGAAGGTTCCGTAGAAGATTCACTGTCTCTTTGCGAAGCATGTCTTTCCCTATCATGGATACGGAAAGCGCCATATGGGGTACCTCGCTTCGGTCTCATACCTCTGCCTCTGAATCTACGTGGGAGGTTGGTGGTGTAACTTCTCAGGGGTACAATAGCACCTTCATCGTGCATTTGTCCCAGTACTTTTGGAAGGCGGAATTCCTGGTACCACTCGGGGACCTCCGTATACGGAATCTCAAGTTCATCACAGAACTTCTCCAGATCTTCCGGAATGCGTAGTAGGCCAGAGCACCCTTCTTTAAAGGCATAGAGAGCAAAAGGAAACCTCCATTGATAGGTGATATTAGCCTTCCGTAGTTCATCTAGTAGCGGCCTAAGCGCGCGTCTGTTCTGCAAAGTTATCGGGGAAAGATCTTGGAACAGCTTAACTTTGTCTGAGTTAAAAAGTATTGCGTCTTGCGTTCTGGCCTGTTTCATTATCTCTTCCTTGATGGTAAAATCAACTAAGTGGCAAACAATGTCTCGTGGCGTAGTCCCTTCTTTCCCTTTTGGCCGCAGGGCCCGATGTGCCCTATCCATTGCTATAGTGCTTTCTTTCGGTCTGTCTAGTAGACTATTAAAAATGGATTGTAAGGCCGAGTGTATATCTTCTGGACCCACCGACTCCGGTATGCCTTTCACTCTTATATTATGTCTCCTGCCTCTGTTGTCAAGGTCTTCCATCTGCCTATTTAGTTCAATAAGTTGGGTATTGTGCGTAACCGCCGCTAGTTGCAGCTCCTCAATAGCAGCATCTCGGCTATCTCCCGCTTATTCTATCTCCCCCATCCTGGAGACTAGGCCCTGGAGATCTTCCCTCATCTTGTAAACAGCGCCCATCATGCTGTTTTTAATGTCAGCGGCTAGAGACATCATGTCATGCATTGTTGGAAGCTGTTTCATATACTGGAACATGTCTGTAGTGCGTACCGGAGAGGTTGTTTTCTCATCAAGGAGGTCGGGTGGGTCCGGGCCTCGTGTGGACGCTGGCGCCATGTTGGCTGCTGCCATGCTGACCGAGGTATTCTTCTGCTGCTTAAAGATAGCAGGTATGCTGCGGCTGGTTTGGGATCTTTCTTCTCCCTGAGGCTTAGGGATGGGATTCTGCTTGTTATTCTTCTCCGCCATTGCTTCTAAACACTGACTGCGGTGCATCAAGAGGAGTCAGGAGCGGAGCTCTCTCTTCACGCCACCATCTCGCTCGCTGGCCAAGCCACGCCCCTCACAGATTATATTTTATCCTCTCTTTGCATATCAAGTACTTGGCTGTTGGTATCAGAGCTGCTCTGTAAAGAAGGAGGTTGAGATTAGAAGTGGGTATTTAACACCCACCGAAGAGAGAAGGAGAAAGGAAAGGAAAGAGAAGAAAGTGAAGAGTTGTCCGCCTCCGGCCCATGACCCCGTCTCATCCCTAATCTAGGATTGGGATGAAGTTTTCATTTGTTGGGTCCAGGATTCTGCTCTCCCAGACTCCCCATATTTTACCAAATTTCTTAGGACTCTTTCTGTTTAAGTACGTCACCCTATATAAGGGTAGTGTGTTATTAATAGTTCTGGCCCCCATTCCAGGTATAGGAGTAGACTGTTTCCTCCAGAGTTTTAAGATTTCCTTTCTAGCATAAAAACAAAGCAATCGTACCAGATTTTGTCTATGAGTTGAAAGATTAGGTTTATCCAGTTTCCCGAGTAGGAGCATGCCCATATCTAGTGGAAATGAGGTTTGTAACAGTGTGTTGATTATGTTAAGGACATTTTCCCAAAATGAAATGATCTTGGGACATGACCAGAAAATGTGTGTGAAGGTACCCGTCCCCACCAGACATCTCCAGCAGACATGTGGGTTGGTGTTGCTCATCCTATGCAATCTTTCAGGAGCGAGGTAGACTCTGTGCAGGAATTTAATTTGGATGAGCTGATCACTAGCTGCAACTACAATGGTAGGGAAGTCTGCCAGGATTGAGTCACAGTCCTTTTCAGTCAAAGTGGGTATATCAGCTGACCATTTTTGGAAGCCTTTGTTGAGTCTTGGATGATTACAATTAAGAAGTTCAGTGTAAATAACAGAGAGAGTTTTGGGAAGATCTTTAGTCATAAGCAGTTGTTCTAATCTATCAGTATTCAAGTCCGGAGGTCTAGAGCCGAATTGTGATCTATGTGCATGTCACAGCTGCAAATATCTGAACAGGTGCTTGTTAGGAAGGTCAAACTGCGCCTTTAGCTCTTGAAACGTGCTTAGAGAATTATCGTGTTGGATGTGGGTTAGATTCTTAATACCATACCTTGCCCAAACTGCTGGATCGGGAATAGTAGTAAAGTGCTTTAGGCTTGGATTTCCCCATAGTGGCCTAAAAGGAGAGATAGTGTTAGGTTTGATCATATTGGCTCTGGCCGCAACCCAGGTCTTCCAGGTTGTGGACATGGCCCCTGTGGTTTGGGGATTGGCTTTGGGACCTCTATATGGGAGGTTAGTGAGTTGCTCGTAGGAGCCCAACACCGCTGCCTCTGCATTTACAGCCTGGTTCGATTCATCCTGTGAAAACCACTAACGTACAGTGACGAGCACTGAGGCCCAGAAATATTTTTGGAAGTGTGGAAGAGCAAGCTCCCCCCCCCCCCCCCCCCCCCCCCCCCCCGTGTTTGGGAAGCTGTAACAGGTCTAAGGCAAGTCGTGGTTGTTTACCTGCCCATAGAAAGGATAAACATTATTTTATCTATACGTTTGAATAATGAGGTTGGGAGCCACACTGGGCATTGTCTAAACACATAGGTAAACTTGGGCAGAAAAATCATCTTAAGCAGGTTTATTCTGCCTATCAGATTAAGTGGAAGCCTATTCCAAGTATTACATTTGTTCTCAAGTTGCTGGATAATAGGGTCTACATTGAGAGCCCGATAGTTATTGATATCTTTAGTTATCTGAATACCTAGATATTTAAATTGGTCGACCACCATGAGGGGGGAATTCATTAAAGCTGACAAAAGAGATATGTCATCTAGGGGAAATAGCATTGATTTACTCCAATTGATCCTAATTCCCGACATCGTCTGAAATTCCTCAAAGAGGTGAAGGGCTGTATAGAGTGAGGAAAGAGGATCATTCAGGTACAGAAGGACATCGTCCGCGTATAGAGATATTTTCTCGTGTAGCTTACCCAACCATAATCCTTTCACTAAAGGAGATTGGCGGATGCGCGCAGCTATTGGCTCCATTGCTATTGCAAATAAGCTGGGGGACAGTGGGCACCCTTGTCTAGTGCCTCTCTCTAGACCAAAAAATTGTGAAATCACATTTCCTGTACAGATTTTAGCCCGGGGGGGAGGTATAAAGCATCTGAACCCACTTTATAAAATTGATTCCAAACCCAAATTTACTCATGGTTGCCCAGAGGTACTTCCATTCCACTGAATCGAATGCCTTTTCAGCATCTAATGAGGCTACCACTCGTTGTCCGGTGTTTACATGGGAGGCAGCGATGTTGGTTAACAGCCTGCGTAAGTTAATATCCGTGCCTTTACCAGGCATAAACCCTGATTGGTCATGGTGTATTTTCTTACATATGCATAGGTTTAGTCTAGGTGGCCAATATTTTTGCTAGGATTTTAACATCCGCATTAAGGAGGGATATGGGTCGGTATGAAGCACATCTTGTAGGGTCTTTTCCTGATTTAGGGAGCACGATTATTAAAGCCTCCGACATGGAGGGAGGAAGAGAGCCACTGTCAAAGGACTGTTGGAAGGTGTTTTTCAATTTGGGGGCTAGCAGTGTGGAATATTGTTTATAAAATTCGGCTGGGAACACATCTAAGCCCGGGGTCTTACTTGTCTGCATATCTGCAATCGCATCCATAATCTCATTGACCGTTATTGGGGCATCGAGTGTCTCCTTGTCTTCTAGAGGCAGGGTCGGCAAATTAATATCTGTCAAGTAGTGCACAAGGTCAGCATCACTCTTAGTAGACTTACTAGTGTATAAATTGGAGTAGAAGCGAAAGAAAGTCTCATTAATTTCCCCTGGGTCAGTAGTAAGATTATAAGTTTCGTCCAGTAGCCGAGGTATAGTAACATTAAGCTGAGCGTCTTTGGATAGCCAGGCTAGTAGCTTCCCAGTTCTATCCCCTTGTTCAAATATCTTTTGTTTTTGTTCAAGGAGACTCTTTTTTGTAGAGTCTACCCGGTACAGTTCGAGTTGTGATAGGGCTAGCTGCCATTGAGTATATGTGTCAGCGTTTTTTGTGGTAATGTACTCTGTTTCAAGATCTGTGGCAGCTTTCTCCTTCCATTGTATATATGCTTTAGTTTGGTCTCTGGCAAATTTAATGGCCCCAATATATTGCCCCCTTATAGCAGCTTTGCTCGCGTCCCATACCCATTGTTGAGAAGTAGAGTCTAAATTTACCTCCCAGTATAACTTAATTTGGCGTTTTATAATATCATCTATCGTGGGATCAACAATCCATTGCTTGGATAATCTCCAAACTCTGTCCTTAGGTTTGGGTCCTAATAATAAATTGAGTTCCAGAGGAGCATGGTCAGAAATCCCTCTAGCCAAAAATTGAGTAGCTTTAATTAGTGGGAGGGTATCATGAGGAGCTAGGGCCATGTCTATTCTAGAAAGGGAACCATAAGAGGCGGAGTGACAGGAAAAAGCTCTTGTGGTAGGATGTTTCCACCTCCATACATCTACCAGGGAGTATGCCTCCAACCACTTACTAAATTCCAGCGTATCTCTGTTATTGCTTTTAAGATGGTCAGTAGTGGGATCATGCACAAGGTTAAAATCCCTGCACAGTATACATTTCTGGGAAGGCATCTGTGCAATGATGGATACTATTTTATCCAAAATGGCAATATCAGCCGGGGGAGGCAGGTAAACGTTCGCTAGGATCAATTCCTCTTGGTTGACAGTGGCTCTTAAGATGATATATCTACCACCCGGGTCAATTTTAAGTTCATGTAAAGAAAAGGGCAGATTTTTCCTAACAAGTGATGCGACACCCCTAGAGTATGATGAGTATGTTGCATGATATGCATGAGCCACCCAGGGCTTTTTGAGTGCTAAAATCTTTCCTCCCACTAGATGTGTTTCTTGGAGACAGCAAATGTGGGGTGCGTGGTGCTTGATAAAGTTAGTAACTAGTGTACGCTTAATTTTGGAGCCTAGGCCTCTCACATTCCAAGAGAGAATGTTAACAGACGACATCAAGATTAGGTAAAGTATGCATAACAGTGGTTTGAATTATCAGGGAAATTTCCCATCCATTGAAGAGATCTAGGTAGCATAAAGTCCTGGTAACATTGTTTAGGAAGAGCATGAAGGAGCCCAAGCCGGAGGCGGACAAAAGAAGAAAGAGAGGAGAAGAAATTACAGAAAAACAGTGCATACATAACCATTGTAGGTACAGAACATATCCCCCAAACCCAACAACCCCCCACCCTACATCCTGCGATCTTAACATGGACCTCGGGACGTCTTATAACCCCTAAACCCTAAACTTGTCTTTATAAAACAAAGAACCTACAGTCCAAAATTAGGACTGGCTTGTATTTAGAACTTCAACCTATCCCAGGTTGAGGTATGTCCTGGGGGAAGGGAAAGAGAGAAAAAAAAACTCAACAGGGGCAGCGGTCTACGTGACCAAGAGGCCGCTGCCCAGCTGCACTCAGTTACTAAACTGAGGGTTAAACTTAGTTTAATCGGAACCTTTAAAGATAACAAAGTCATACTATGTCATCCGCCAGACAATAATACACAGGTTGTGTTACCTTCACATTAGCTGCGTCTCTCAGGGACCTGTGAACAATCATATCTAAGGTATTAAAAAGTATTAAGAAGGAGGTGGTGGTGGTGGTGGGGGGGGGGGGTAGGGGGGTTAAGAGCACGGAGTAAGCCATACCATGGATTGGAACTCTCTTGCTAGAATGGTTATGGATACAGATGGGGGGGGGGGGAGGAGGAGGGTGTCGCATCCAACCCACACCAAGTCTATATTGTGCTTGTGACTAAGTAGTTCCAGGCATTGTTGTGTTACCTGCCCCAGTCCCAATACATCTCTATGGATCTTTAGGAGTAGCCTTATGTCTCTCTGCTGGGTGTACCTAGTGGAAGAATACAGAAAACATATTCCCTACTATCATGTGCCAGGTGGGATCTAGGAGTCAATCTGCTATGAGGTAGGGGCTGGCGGCGTGTCCCCAGACACACAGGCCCCCAGGGATGGCTACTCAGGGAGATCTATGATTAAGACATAGTAAGAGAAGGGCTAATGATTCCCTGAGTGTCTTACTTACAATATCCAGGCGGGTATAAATACGCTACAGCACCATCAATATGCAGAAGGTAAATTTGCCTGTGTTAGCCTATTAATCTGAGTCCCCGCCATCCAGCCCCCGTTCTCCCACCACAGTTTAAGTGACAGCAGGAATTTAAGCATAAGCTGTGGGCATTCTAGTAGCGTGCACTGATTTATAACAGGAATAGTGGTTCCACACGGTGGAAATAAACACATATACCTAGTATATATAGCTGTTTCCCAATTCGCTTGTGGTAGGTGTTCTTAAAGAGAACCCGAGGTGGCATTGTATTACGTAAGTGGGGCACAGAGGCTGGTTGGTCACACTAACACCAGCCTCTGTTGCCCCATCGTGTGTCTCAAAGACCCCCCTGCTCGCCGCTATACCCCCGCAGACACACGATGGGGCAACAGAGGCTGGTGTTAGTGTGCCCAACCAGCCTCTGTGCCCCACTAACGTAATACAAGGCCACCTCGGGTTCTCTTTAAGGATATAGAGAAAGAGATGAAAGGAAGACCCCTGTAGAAAATTAGCATTCAAATGTACAGGACTAAAAAGAGGAGACAGCTGTACTGCATTCCCTGTTGTGTCTGTATTTGTTAGAGGTAAACCATATACAATCATATATAAATACTCTCTGTGAAGAGAGAGGGTAGGGGGGTGGAAGGTGGCTCCCTGTAGAGAAGAAGCCCGCAGCAGCTCCCAAATATATACCTTGCATGATTGTATTAGTATTGTGCTGCAGGAGGGCCTGCATAGGCATCAACCACAGTATACGGGCAAAGAGTTGTCAGCAAATACGCACAACTGGATTCTGGTATCTTGCAGTTTGCGGCGTTATTCCGCCATCTAACGACAATAAATGGAGTTGTAGCAAGTAATTCGAACTGGGTAGTTGTAAGCCGATCTCCTCCTCCCGCACAGTAGTTATACAGGGAGCCACCATCGTTCCCAAACAGATCAGTATGCAATCACCAATATCATACCATCTAGCAGTATAAAGTTACATGAAGGGTAGAGTAGGCTTAGGCCCGGTTCACATTAGCGGTTGCTATCCGGAATCGCCGTGCCGGAGCCGTGCCGGAGCCGGACCGCATGTGGACCGGACGAAACGGACGCACGGCATAGCAATGAAAGTCTATGCGACCGTTCACATGCGTCCGTTTCGTCCGGACCGGAGCCGGACCGGATCCGGACTCCGGCGTCCGTTCCAACATGCGCTATTTTTTGGTCCGGCTGGTCCGGCTGACGTATCCGGACCGGAGCCGGAATGTTGCATCCGGCCAATGGAAACCAATGAGAACCGGAGAGCGCACAACACACTGGCTATAAAAACCGGATGTTATACCACACTTCCTATGCTGACTCTATGGTATGGTGGCCATTTTGGATGGGGACCACATGGCACCAGCGTTCACAGAGTGGAGCAGCAGTGACTTCATGCTGGAGCTGTTTGGCAGCAACATGTCTGACGATATGTCTGATAACGAGGGGGTGAGGCCCTACACATCAGAAGACCTCATCCTACAGGTGCAGCAGGTACCAGCCCTGTGGGACAAGGGGGATGCGGACCACAGCAACATCAAAAAATGCAGAGGCCTGTGGAAAAAAATTGCCAAGCTGTATGTGGAGGACTTTGAGCACTTGAGCAAGAGACAGCAAGGCACAGAGGGTATGTTGACTAGAAGTTTTTGGGGGGGCTTGTGGTTTAGCTTGTGATGTATTCCACTTTTGCTATGGATTTGTGTCACCCACGTGTTGCCCACCCACCCGTGGCCCACCCACCTGTTCCCCACCCACCTGTACCCCACCTGTGATGTATCCCACCCACCTGTGATGTATCCCACCCACCTGTACCCCACCTGTGATGTATCCCACCCACCTGTGATGTATCCCACCCACCTGTACCCCACCTGTGATGTATCCCACCCACCTGTACCCCACCTGTGATGTATCCCACCCACCTGTGATGTATCCCACCCACCTGTACCCCACCTGTGATGTATCCCACCCACCTGTACCCCACCTGTGATGTATCCCACCCACCTGTGATGTATCCCACCCACCTGTACCCCACCTGTGATGTATCCCACCCACCTGTACCCCACCTGTGATGTATCCCACCCACCTGCGATGTATCCCACCCACCTGTGATGTATCCCACCCACCTGTACCCCACCTGTGATGTATCCCACCCACCTGTACCCCACCTGTGATGTATCCCACCCACCTGTACCCCACCTGTGCTGTATCCCACCCACCTGTACCCCACCTGTGATGTATCCCACCCACCTGTGATGTATCCCACCCACCTGTGATGTCTCCCACCCACCTGTGATGTATCCCACCCACCTGTACCCCACCTGTGATGTATCTCACCCACCTGTACCCCACCTGTGATGTATCCCACCCACCTGTACCCCACCTGTGCTGTATCCCACCCACCTGTACCCCACCTGTGCTGTATCCCACCCACCTGTACCCCACCTGTGATGTATCCCACCCACCTGTGATGTATCCCACCCACCTGTGATGTCTCCCACCCACCTGTGATGTATCCCACCCACCTGTACCCCACCTGTGATGTATCCCACCCACCTGTACCCCACCTGTGATGTATCCCACCCACCTGTACCCCACCTGTGATGTATCCCACCCACCTGTACCCCACCTGTGCTGTATCCCACCCACCTGTACCCCACCTGTGATGTATCCCACCCACCTGTGATGTATCCCACCCACCTGTACCCCACCTGTGATGTACCCCACCTGTGCTGTATCCCACCCACCTTTGATGTATCCCACCCACCTGTGATGTCTCCCACCCACCTGCGATGTACCCCACCTGTGCACATAAAACATACACAATGACCAATTATTAAACATCAATTTATTGTAAAAAATTAAGACATTTAAAATCACTTAAAAACTTGAAACTCCAAAATAAACACATTTCAACAAAACATTAAAAACCAAACATTCACCCTCGTCCTGGTGGTGTGGTAAAATAAAGTCTCAGTTGGTCCCTGTTCCGCAGTGACACTACCCTTGGCCTGGTTGCATACCTCCGCAGGGGCATTAGTGGAAGCACATTTGGGGGTTCCGGAGTCTCTCTTTCCTCCTGCCGCACAAAGTTGTGGAGGATGCATGCTGCCTTCACCACGACAACTGCGTTGCCCGGTTTCAGCAGCATGGGCGTGTGGAACACCCTCCACTTTGACACCAGGATCCCAAATGTGCACTCCACCATTCTCCTTGCACGGCTCAACCGAGCATTGAAGTGTAGCTGGCTGGCATCAAGTCCCCTGTCTGGGTACGGACGCATTACATGGTCGGACAGGGCGAAGGCCTCGTCCCCCACAAACACATAGGGGTAGGCTGGTGCCCTTGTCCCAGGCCAGGGTCTGTCACGGGGGAGACGCAGTCTGCCTTCCTCCATCAGCCGGCAAAGGGTCGTACGCTGGAAAGTCATTGGAACTACCGTACGACCCCACGTCCACGTACACAAACTTGTAGTCCGCATCTGCCACTGCCATTAGAACAATGCTGAAGTATTTTTTATAGTTGAAATAATGGCTGCCACTCCCCACGGGTTTCTGAATCCGGAGGTGTTTCCCATCCAGTGCGCCAACACAATTAGGAAACTTGCACTCGGTCCAGAAGCCCTGGGCGATCTCCTCCCATTTCGTGGTGTCCGGCACAGGCATGTATCTCAGTCGCGTCCAAAGGATCCTCGAAGTCCTCACGACGATGCCTGCCACCGTGCTCTTCCCAATACGAAATGTGACATGTAGCGATGTATATGTTTGTCCAGTTGCGATGTACCTACAAGAGAAATAATCGAAATCAATTTTTCATGTCGTTACAGGAGAAAGGTTCAAGACAAGGTGGCGCAATATACGTGATGCATACGTGAAATGGCTACGGAAGAAAAAACTTGCCGAACGAAGTGGCAGTGGCGGGGGAAAGCGACAAAAAGACTACCAATTTGCCAAGCAATTGTCTTTCATCAATGCAAGCCTGGAACCTAGACTGTAAGTACCACTACTGTGGGCAGGAACTGAGAGCTCATTTTAGCAGACAACTACCATGACTGCAGTTGGCTGATGGTGTAATGGTTAAGGGCTCTGCCTCTGCCACAGGAGACCAGGGTTCGAATCTCGGCTCTGCCTGTTCAGTAAGCCAGCACTAATTCAGTAGGAGACCTTTGGCAAGTCTCCCTTACACTGCTACTGCCAATAGAGCGCGCCCTAGTGTCTGCTGCTCTGGCGCTTTGAGTCCGCAAGGAGAAAAGCGCAATATAAATGTTATTTGTCTTGTCTTGTCTCATGACTTCGGCCATGTATTGCTATAAACTGGCCTCAATTCCCATGGCTAGCGAACTTTTCTCACAAGCTTTATCAAATGTTTGGTAGAAACGGTTGATAAAGTGTTTGCTAGTGTTTGCTAGCTCTGTGAATTGACGCCACATGCTGTTTGGCACACCAATAAATATTGTTTTTATCTACAGGACTGAAGACAATTTGGAGCAAGAGGAACCGACCCAGGAGGCACGGTTCAGCAGTGAGGAGAGCTTGGTGGATGATGACGTCGCCGATGTAACCTATGTCCCCGAGGAGAGAAGTAGGAGGAGGGAGTCCTTCACTATCCCAGCTCTCTCCTTTGATGATGACTTGGGAGAAGAGAGCTTGGATGTTGAGGTTGCAGGACCGAGTGTGGATGAAGCTGCACCTCCACAATCGACCGCTATGGAAGCTCCCGGGGAACAAGAACAAAGTGAGGAGCACCGAGAGACTGCAGCACAACCAGCGCGCAGGGCAACCCCGACACAGGCCAGAGGACGGGAAGATGCTGCCACACCACCAGTGAGGACCACCACACCAGTGAGGCGTCGAGGTACCCTCCCCCCAACAAGGAGAGAGACAGAGTCCGAGATGTCCGGGGCTGTCTCCGGACTTCTCGGGATTCTTCAGAGCCACCAAACTCTCATAACCCGGCAGTTGCAAGATGAGGACAGGGGCCATATCATGGAGCAGTACAAGTCCCACATCACTTCACTGCAATGTGAGCTCGATGCTGTACATGGGCACTACAGGGACGAGCTTAAAATGATGCATGAGATGCACAGAGGAGAAATCGACCAACTGCGTGCGCAGCATCATCAGTCGGTGGGCCAGCTGCAGAACATGATGCAGCAAATGCATCAACAAAGCAAGGAACTACTGAAATTGCAGGCACACCCGTGTTTTCACACTGTGATGTCTCTAATACCATATTTGGAAAAGGTGCCTTCCCAAAACTTGATGGCGTGCCATTCCACTTTGCTGGAGGTGATCAAACAGCACATGGACACGCCATTATTGCAACCACCAATTTTTAGACCACCACAACCAACAGCGGTGCCCACCTGGCAATCATCACAGATGTACACCGGCTACAGAGGCAGTCAATATGGGCCACCG
The DNA here is from genome assembly GCF_040937935.1 of Hyperolius riggenbachi. NCBI lineage: Eukaryota > Metazoa > Chordata > Amphibia > Anura > Hyperoliidae > Hyperolius > Hyperolius riggenbachi. The sequence continues at coordinate 391,237,095 of NC_090648.1, forward strand.
CTGTCAGGGTCCAGCTCATCCACGACCAGCACCCAAGAGAGTCCAGATTTCCAGGCAGCAACTCCCACCTTTTCTAGTAGTGGTGCCGATACAATTTGAAAAAAAAGTCAAATTGTTCCTGGACATGCTCCTCTGAATACCTCCGATCCTCGGAGGAAGGATACCATCACAGGGCTTTTTAGCCCAACCTTTTCCCTGCCCCATCTCCTTCAACCAAGGTTCAGAGGTGTTCAGATGACCATGTCAGGGAACTTTTGGTTTTGCTGGATTTGAACTTTAGGGCCTGGTGTCCCCGAAAGACACTACCTGGGTCACAACCTTGTGCCTTTTGCACTGCACCTGTAGTCATGCACCTGTCCCTTTGATTCTTCTTGTTCCTTACTTTGTTGTTCCTAATCACTTGCACAAGACCCTTGGAGCCATGGGTGAAGGACACCTTGACTGGTTGGTGAGAGGCCTAGCCTTTTCACTGACCTGTGTCCTTCATCCATGGCTCAGAGGGTCATGTGCCAGTGGTTAGGTTTTTGAAGCACTTCAATTTATTAGGGCCTGGTGTCCCCGAAAGACACTACCTGGGTCACAACCTTGTGCCTGTTGCACTGCACCTGTAGTCATGCACCTCTGCCATCGGTTCCTCTTGTTCCTTACTTTGTTGTTCCTAATCACTTGCACAAGACCCTTGGAGCCATGGGTGAAGGACACCTTGACTGGTCGGTGAGAGGCCTAGCCTTTTCACTGACCTGTGTCCTTCATCCATGGCTCAGAGGGTCATGTGCCAGTGGTTAGGTTTTTAAAGCACTTCAATTTATTAGGGCCTGGTGTCCCCGAAAGACACTACCTGGGTCACAACCTTGTGCCTGTTGCACTGCACCTGTAGTCATGCACCTCTGCCATTGGTTCCTCTTGCTCCTCACTTTGTTCTTGTTCCTAATCACTTGCACAAGACCCTTGGAGCCATGGATGAAGGACACCTTGACTGGTCGGTGAGAGGCCTAGCCTTTTCACTGACCTGTGTCCTTCATCCATGGCTCAGAGGGTCATGTGCCAGTGGTTAGGTTTTTAAAGCACTTCAATTTTTAGGGCCTGGTGTCCCCGAAAGACACTACCTGGGTCACAACCTTGTGCCTGTTGCACTGCACCTGTAGTCATGCACCTCTGCCATCGGTTCCTCTTGCTCCTCACTTTGTTCTTGTTCCTAACCACTTGCACAAGACCCTTTGAACCATGGATGAAGGACACCTTGACTGGTCGGTGAGAGGCCTAGCCTTTTCACTGACCTGTGTCCTTCATCCATGGCTCAGAGGGTCCTGTGCCAGTGGTTAGGTTTTTGAAGCACTAATAATTTAGGGCCTTTTGTCCCCAAAAGACACTACCTGTAGTCATGCTCCTCTGCCATCGGTTCCTCTTGCTCCTCACTTTGTTCTTGTTCCTAACCACTTGCACAAGACCCTTGGAGCCATGGATGAAGGACACCTTGACTGGTCGGTGAGAGGCCTAGCCTTTTCACTGACCTGTGTCCTTCATCCATGGCTCAGAGGGTCATGTGCCAGTGGTTAGGTTTTTAAAGCACTTCAATTTTAGGGCCTGGTGTCCCCGAAAGACACTACCTGGGTCACAACCTTGTGCCTGTTGCACTGCACCTGTAGTCATGCACCTCTGCCATCGGTTCCTCTTGCTCCTCACTTTGTTCTTGTTCCTAACCACTTGCACAAGACCCTTTGAACCATGGATGAAGGACACCTTGACTGGTCGGTGAGAGGCCTAGCCTTTTCACTGACCTGCGTCCTTCATCCATGGCTCAGAGGGTCCTGTGCCAGTGGTTAGGTTTTTGAAGCACTAATAATTTAGGGCCTTTTGTCCCCAAAAGACACTACCTGTAGTCCTGCTCCTCTGCCATCGGTTCCTCTTGCTCCTCACTTTGTTCTTGTTCCTAACCACTTGCACAAGACCCTTGGAGCCATGGATGAAGGACACCTTGACTGGTCGGTGAGAGGCCTAGCCTTTTCACTGACCTGTGTCCTTCATCCATGGCTCAGAGGGTCATGTGCCAGTGGTTAGGTTTTTAAAGCACTTCAATTTTAGGGCCTGGTGTCCCCGAAAGACACTACCTGGGTCACAACCTTGTGCCTGTTGCACTGAACCTGTAGTCATGCACCTCTGCCATCGGTTCCTCTTGCTCCTCACTTTGTTCTTGTTCCTAACCACTTGCACAAGACCCTTGAACCCATGGATGAAGGACACCTACACTGGTCGGTGAGAGGCCTAGCCTTTTCACTGACCTGTGTCCTTCATCCATGGCTCAGAGGGTCCTGTGCCAGTGGTTAGGTTTTTGAAGCACTAATAATTTAGGGCCTTTTGTCACCAAAAGACACTACCTGTAGTCCTGCTCCTCTGCCATCGGTTCCTCTTGCTCCTCACTTTGTTCTTGTTCCTAATCACTTGCACAAGACCCTTGGAGCCATGGATGAAGGACACCTTGACTGGTCGATGAGAGGCCTAGCCTTTTCACTGACCTGTGTCCTTCATCCATGGCTCAGAGGGTCCTGTGCCAGTGGTTAGGTTTTTGAAGCACTTCAATTTATTAGGGCCTGGTGTCCCCGAAAGACACTTGGGCAGCTATGCCCTGCAACTCTTCCAGCACAAAGTTGGTGGTTGGTGTTCCTTAAAACTGACCGGGCTATACCATAGATATGTTATTTTTTTGTCTTCCATGTTGGAAGAATGTTTCCATGTTGGAAAGTGGTTGTTTTTGCAATAAAAAAATTTGTTTTTACATACCTCAGTGTGATGAGTAGTTGTTCTTGTGGTGTGACTGCTCTCCTGAACGTGGTATCCTTCTTCCTAAGGTCATCCTTCACCATCTCCAAAAGGGTATCAAACCTGTCAGGAGATGTAAAGGAAGAAGCTGTAAAGTATGTTGTGGGACAAGGTGTTGGGTGGAGGATGGGGGAGGTGTGTTTACAGAGGTTTGGGAGTGTTGTGGAGGGTGGGGGTGTAGTGTATAGCTAGGTATACAGGGGTGTGGGGGTCAGGGTGGTGTGTTTAGCTAGGTATACAGGGATGAGGTGTTGTGGGGGTGAGGGTGGGGTGTTTAGGAATGGTGGGGGTTGGTGTATTTAGGCCTATATACTTACAGGGGAATAGACATCCGAGTGTAGCTGTAGAACTTCTGTGGGTGTCGTCTGAGGTCCCGGTAGAGGGCCTGGAACTCTCCCTTCCTCTGCCTCCTGGCTAGTAGAGGGTGCACCCACCATCTCCTGCGAGGAGCACGCCTTCTCCCCACATAGTAGTAGGTAAACAACAGGAAGGAGAGAATTCCCAGGTAATAAGCGTAAAAAATGACTGGATCCATGGTCCCAACTGCTGTCTCTGTATCCAAGGATGGTCTCCACACGTCCAGCTGTCTCCAACAGTGACCCCAGAGCTTCTGCTGACCTCCCAGAACCCCAGGTATTTATACAGGTTGTTATCTCTTTAAGAATCCGGATCCGGACCGCAACCGTGTTCATACCGCACGGAAACCGTATGCAACCGGACCGGATCCGGACCGGATCCGGACAGGAACCGTACGGTTCAGGTCCGATCCGGCTCCGGTGCGGTCCGGACATCCGGTGCGGTTTTCGCAAAACCGCAAGTGTGAACGGGGCCTTAGGCCCGTACATATATACACAGTATACAGGATCTTCTAAAAAAATTTGCATATTGTGATAAAGTTCATTATTTCCTGTAATGTACTGATAAACATCAGACTTTCATATGTTTTAGATTCAAATACACACAAGTGAAGTAGTTCAAGCCTTTTATTGTTTTAATATTGATGATTCTGGCATACAGCTCATGAAAACCCACATTTCCTATCTCAAAAAATTAGCATATTTCATCCGACCAATAAAAGATTCTCTATGGGGTTCAGGTCAGGAGAGTTGGCAGGCCAATTGAGCACAGTAATACCATGGTCAGTAATCCATTTACCAGTGGTTTTGGCACTGTGAGCAGGTGCCAGGTCGTGCTGAAAAAATGAAATCTTCATCTCCACAAAGCTTTTCAGCAGATGGAGGCATGAAGTGCTCCAAAATCTCGTGATAGCTAGCTGCATTGACCCTGCCCTTGATAAAACACAGTGGAGCAACACCAGCAGCTGACATGGCACCCCAGACCATCACTGGATGTGGGCACTTGACACTGGACTTCAGGCATTTTGGCATTTCCCTCTCCCCAGTCTTCCTCGAGACTCTGGCACCTTGATTTCTGAATTACATGTAAAAGTTGCTTTCATTCGAAAAAAAGTACTTTGGACCACTGAGCAACAGCCCAGTGCTGCTTCTCTGTAGCCCAGGTCAGGCGCGTCTGCCGCTGCTTCTGGTTCAAAAGTGGGTTCATGCTTTCATCTGCTGAAAAGCTTTATGAAGATGAAGATTTCATTTTTCAGCACGACCTGGCACCTGCTCACAGTGCCAAAACCACTGGTAAATGGTTTACTGACCATGGTATTACTGTGCTCAATTGGCCTGCCAACTCAGTGCTGGGCCGAAATTACGCATGAGCGTAATTACGCATCGTAATTCAATGTAAATTTACGCGTAAGACCGTAAGTGGTATCGTAATTACAGTGTCTACCGTAATTGCTAGGCATGCGTAATTTTACAAACACTTACGCGTAATTTTACGCGTAATTACTAACGTAAAATCTCCCATTTTCTAAGAGTAGCCAATCAGTCAACATCCTAAGCAACCAATAGTATCTTCTCCCGCCCTTCAGTATAAGCGTACGTTTTGACGCATACGAATGATATGTACGCAATAACTGTCACATTGACGGCTATTGCGTACATATCGTCCGCATGCGTAAAAAAATATGCATTAATGGGTATTACGGCACTACGCGTAACATTGTGGTGTAAGCGCCTTCATTACGGTATCCTTACGCGTAATTGCGTAAGTTTACGCGTAATTACAGTGATGTACCGTAGATAATTTCCTACGCCGTAACCGTAATTGCGTAATGCGTAATAGCGTAAAATTACGCGTAATGATCCGTAAGCGTAGATTTTTCCATTACGACCAGCACTGTGCCAACTCTCCTGACCTGAACCTCATAGAGAATCTGTGGGATATTGTGAAGAGAAGGTTGAGAGACACAAAACCCAACACTCTGGATGAGCTTAAGGCCGCTATCGAAGCATCCTGGGCCTCCATTACACCTGAGCAGTGCCACAGGCTGATTGCCTCCATGCCACGCCGCATTGAAGCAGTCATTTCTGCAAAAGGATTCCCAACCAAGTATTGAGTGCATAACTGAACATAATTATTTGAAGGTTGACTTTGTTTGTTGTAAAAACACTTTTCTTTTATTGGTCGGATGAAATATGCTAATTTTTTGAGATAGGAAATTTCGGTTTTCATGAGCTGTATGCCAAAATCATCAATATTAAAACAATAAAAGGCTTGAACTACTTCAGTTGTGTGTATTTGAATCTAAAATATATGAAAGTCTAATGTTTATCAGTACATTACAGGAAATAATGAACTTTATCACAATATGCTAATTTTTTGACAAGATCCTGTATATAAATGCTATGTTGTAGGTGTGGTACAGGTACACATATGGAAGGGGGGATGACACACACACACACACACACACACACACACACACACACACACACACACACACACACACACACACACACAGTAAAGATAAGTGCTATGATGTAAGTGTGGCGCAGATACACATGTGGAAGGGGGGGGGGGGACTGAGAAAGCCAGCGGAGCCCGAGTATTCGCATTCACTCGAGTCCGGCACATCAATAGTGTTTAGCGTTTAGCGTAGGGAGCCTCCATCAGTGTATTTTGCAAAGGGATTATGGAGGCACAGTATGTAATGGGTAACCTTCAAGCCCCAGGCAGATAGAGGTGGTAATAATCGGGACCAGATAGTATACATCCTTCTAATATACTGTTCCCCACACACATCTTATCCCAAATCACTACACACTATCTTTAATGGCGTACTTAACCGCCCCGCGGACCAGAAGATTAAGTTTGATCGGGCGCACAGAGCCCTTCGGGCTATGCCCTTCGCCCAAGACCAGCCACGGGACGTTATTTGCCGGCTCCACAACTACAAGGACAAGGAGGACATCAGGATCGCTGCACGTGACAAAGGCCCTCTGACATGGGAAGACTCCATGGTCGTTCTCTATCAGGACCTGGCTCCTTCCACACTGGCTCAACACCGCGCCCTGCGCCCTCTCTTGCAGGCTATACAGAAATCCGGCGTAAAGTATCGGTGGGGCTTCCCGTTCCAGCTGGTTGGCCAGAAAGGATCTACAGCTAGTGTGCTACACTTCCCTAGTGATCTTACCTCCTTGACTAAGGCCCTCTCCCTGCCATCTGTGGATCTCTCGGACTGGGACCCTGATGTCGCTTACTCCGATTGCCCACAGAAGCCGAAGAAAGCCAAATAAGCCAGGCTGGTCTGTGGGTACTGTTCACCATTGATGGCTGCCTCTTTGTTTTTTGTGCCGCCTTTCTCTTACGATGGTTATCCTCCCTCTATTAAGGCCTGTCTGTGTTCAAAATACCCCACACTATATTACTTCTCATAGTGGATACCTCATTAGTTCCTGTGTGACTGTAACTGCTCACCCTCCTAGGCCTAGAGTTTGCCACATTTGGACCTATTCTGGATTCGAGCTCCACGTTTCATTTTTTCTGCCCCATTTTTTCCTTTTGCAGTTACCCCCCCAGCCCCCCCTTCTTCTGATCGATGATAGACTGCCGCACCCCCCTCCCAGTGGACGCTCTCTTCATAAGTCGTGGCGTGGACTCTTCATTATCATGCAACTGATTACATAGTCTGTAGGCGATAAGTCTGCGAATTCTGAATATGCTTTTTATTTGTTTAAATGTTCGCTGCATGCACTAGTTCGATGTTATACATTGCTATTATGTCCCCTATGGGGACGGTGTGCTTGGCTTGGGGGGTGCGGGCGGAGGTCTTAGGCTGAGGGGAGGGTGGGGGATAGCTCCCCCCCCCCTTTTTTTTTTCCACCAGTTTTCCATTACAAGTGTTATTTCTCTCTACTAATGGTGGCGTATTGCTGGGATTGCTGGGACTGGTCCGGGGCCTTTGATAATGGAGACTAAAGAGGAGGGGAGATTTTTTAGAGGGTTGAGGAGCTATGCCAGGTAGGAATGATAATTCAAACTAACGTTTCTATTTGCATGGGATGACCTCTACCTTCTAGCAACAGGACCTGAGGGGGTTTATAATGGGGGAAGATTCTTCGGAATATAGAACACAAAAACATACTCAGGGGGAGAGATATAAGTCTTAAGGTCTATTAAAAGTTATTATAGGCTAGAATGTGTTTGTTTCTATAAGAATACCGGTTCTTTCCCATACCATGTCGCTAACTGTACGTTAACAGTAGAGTAGGTGTTAGTCTACCTGTTACTTGCGGTTTCCCGGGGGCCAGGGGGCACCCACTGTTTAGTTGTGGGCTTCCTTACCCCAGGGCAAAAAAACGAAACGAGACGAGGAAGTAAGTGCCGTCTCGTAGAAGAATAAAAGCTGGTCCGGATTGGACCAGCTTAGGTAATCCGTTAGTCATGTGTAAGTTACTTACACGCTTTCTGTGGCTTTCTACACGCTTGTCTTTTGTGTTATGCTACATTTGCTCTCTTTTTTCCTTTCTATCTTTCCCTGTCATTGTCTCTTTGGGGTTCGGGTCTGCGCCTCCCAGGTGCCAACACCTACACATTTACATTCCAGCAGTCACTTAAATTATACTCTCTAAACGCCAGGGGTTTAAATGTTCCTGAAAAAAAGGTCTTCACTGTTGCACCTATGCCATAAAGAACATGCCAATGTGGTCTGTTTGCAAGAAACATACTTCAAAGGCCCTTCTGTGCCCACATTTTACAATAGATATTACAAACTTGCCTTTTTTAGTACCCCTCAGGATTCTAAAACCAAGGGGACTGCTATCCTAATTTCTAGGGACACCCCCTTCACCTTGGTGGATCAATACGAAGACCCACAGGGCCGGTTCAATCTTCTCAAAGGTACAATTTACTCCCAAAAGATCACCATTGGCTCCTTTTATGCGCCCAATGTGCAACAGGTGCAGTTTTTTCAGGCCTTTCTAGCTAAAGTAAACTCGTTCGCAGAAGGTAGCATTATGCTTGGGGGTGATCTCAATCTTACCCTAGACCCTAAGATGGACTCATCATCAAAGTCCCCGATCTCGTACAAATTGTTACGCAAGTGCCAATCCCTGTTACGTTCTATGCAATTGGTGGACGTGTGGAGACTACATAATCCATCCTAAATCACCTACACCTTTTACTCCACCCCTCACAATTCATATACGAGAATCGATTACATTTTCATATCACATAACTTACTTTCAGTCTCACTCGCACCTTCTATTGGGAATATGCACCTTTCTGACCATGCCCCGGTCACAGTGGGCCTAGATCTGGGGGAGAATAGACGTGGCCCTGCTTCCTGGCGTCTAAACAATTCCCTTATTGAAGACAAAATAATATCTTCTAAACTCAAGTCAGAGGTCAAGGAATTCTTCCAGATCAATACCGCACATGACACCTCCCCTATGGTGGTGTGGAAAACCCACAAATGCTTTGTTAGATGGCTATTTATTAGGGAAGGAGCTAGACGTAAGAGGGACCGGGATAAATAACTCACAGAGGTATTAACCAATATTGGGGAATTAGAATTGAGGCACAAAAGGGCGGGCTCCCCATCAACCTTGTCTTCCCTCACCAAAGTGAGAGAACGCCTTAAGTCACTGCTATTTTTCAAAGCTAAGTACGCGGATTTACGTTGCCGTCGTACTTTCTATGAATTTGGCAATAAGTGTGGCTCTATCTTAGCTAAGGCCTTAAAAGCCCAACAGACTGCCAACTATATTCCCCAAATTAAGGATAAACACTCCACTTTACACTACAAATATGAGGAAATTGCCAAGGTGTTCAGGGACTTCTATGCTGACTTATATAATCTGCCTCCGGGTAGTACACATCCCTCCAAAGAAGCTAAGCGTAAGAAGATAGAGGAATATTTGAGATGCTCCCAAATGCCTAAACTCCCACCAGAAGATATTAAATTACTGGAGGAGCCTCTATCCGAGGATGAACTCCATATAGCCCTCTCACAGACACCAACGGGCAAAGCACCCGGGCCAGATGGCTTTACTCCAGAATACTATAAAAAATTTGGCCCCACCATATCATCGCATATGCTCAAAGCCTTTAACTCCACTACAGGTTCGTCCCCGGGGGGGTCCTTTCTCCACACACGTTACATTCCCACATTACGGTACTGCTAAAAGAAGGGAAAGACCCTGCACTCTGCAAAAGCTTTAGGCCCATTTCTTTGTTAAATGTGGACCTGAAGCTATTCTCTAAAATGCTAGCAAATAGACTGGCTCCCCTCTTGCCAAAACTGATTCATCTCGACCAGGTGGGTTTTGTCCCTGGCCGAGAAGCCAGGGACAACACTATAAGGACTTTAGATGTACTTCACTGGGTGAGGTCCTGGTCCGAACCAACCCTCTTACTCTCTAACGATGCCGAAAAGGCTTTTGAGAGGGTGGACTGGGACCTCATTGAAAGCATGCTTAGATATATAGGTATAACAGATGAAATGCTAAAAAGTATTCTGGCTTTATATTCGTGTCCTTCGGCTAGGGTCAAAGCTAATGATGTGCTCTCTGAACCCTTCACTATACACAATGGGACACGCCAGGGTTGCCCTCTGTCACCTCTAATCTTCATTCTCTCCTTAGAGACATTTCTTTGCATGGTGGGAGCTAACCCAGATACAAAGGGAGTAGCCTTCCCGAGGTCATCTTCCAAGGTGGCGGCGTATGCGGATGACCTTTTATTTTACCTATCTAATCCGCATATCTCACTTCCCAACCTCCTGGCAGAATTCAAATTATATGGGGAAATTTCAGATATGTCTATCAATTATGATAAAAGTGAAGCCCTGGGAATCCTTCTCCCAGGTCAGCTTAAATCTATCCTGCAGAGTAACTTTCCTTTTAAGTGGCCCAGTCGCTCCCTGAAGTACCTTGGCATTCAAATCACCCCAAATCCTCGTGATAGGTTTACTCATAACTTTCCTTCAGCACTAGAAAGAATTAAACATGACCTACAGAGATGGAGCAGGCCCCAATTTTCTTGGTTTGGCAGGAACTGTATACCTGTAATTAAGATGACAAATTATTTATTTCAGACAATGCCTATATTTATCCCATCCTCGTTTTTCAAACAGGTTGCCCGGGCTTTTTCCCAGTTCATCTGGAACGGCCGCAAACCAAGGTTAAAATATTCTATCCAGACAGCTCCTAAGGAGATGGGAGGTATGGCTGTGCCGAATCCTCGGCTATATCACACTGCAGCAATCCTTATAAGGGTCATTGTCTGTCATAGACATGCAGCACACAAACGCTGGGTGGGACTAGAAGAGGAGATAATAGGTGCTAAATAGGTGCTAAATTGGACCTCTTGTCGTGGTCGCTGCGAACGCCCAGGGTTTCGTTGACGGCCTTGACAATGATTACACTGATTACACTGACTCTTAGAAAGCTCAGAAATCTCAGGGACAAACTATCCTTGTCTCCCTGGCCCTCCCCACTGTTACCTATCCTGGACAATCCCAACTTTGTGCTGGGCTTGAACAAGAGGGGCCACCTATCTTGACGGACTGATCCCCCCCTTCGAGCTATGTATTTAAACTCGGGTGGGAACTGGGTTGTTCTGGAAGACCTCAAAGTAACTTTCAACTCGCCTGGCCTGGGCGCTTGGAGCTTGCTCCAGTTCAAGCATTCCCTTATGTCCCAAGGCTCTAAGGCGAGCTTCTCTAGACCACTCTCTTCTTTCGAAAAACTTTGCATGGGTGAAGGCACAATTAAAGGCTCTCTCTCCCTGACATACTCCTTACTAATTGATGTCGAAAACCCGTGTCAAACTTATAAAGATAAATGGGAAAGGGATTTAGGCATGACATTTGTTCTCCTATAAATCCTCCATTTCTTCTAGAAGCCAGGACTCCGAGGAGGCGGGCTACAAAATTTTCACCAGGTGGTATCTGACCCCATCCAGTTTACATAAAATGTACCCTTCGACCTCTTCCCTATGTTGGAGATGCGGATTGGAGACAGGCACTCTGTTGCACATTTTCTGGTCTTGTGGTGAACTCAGGCGGTTCTGGACGGATGTGCGAGAGATAATGCACGCTTTAACGGATTTTCTTCCCCCAGACTCTTCCGCATTTTTCCTATTACACCATAACCAGTGGTCAATTAGGAGGTACAAAAAAACTATAACTAGACACCTAATTAACGCAGCAAAAATTCTGATAGCTAGACGATTCAAGTCACCTAATGCTCCTACTCTGCAGGACTGGTTTCGAGAAATAGATTGGATTGAGAAAATGGAGGACTTAACCTCCTCAATGCATGGGACACGGGAGCAGTTCTGGAAGACCTGGTTTGGCTGGTTCGAATTTAAAGAAACACCCAGATATGCCTCTCTCACATCCAGAGAGATCTGCCCTTCTACCATGCAATAGGCCTTATGAAAATTCCCTCTTTCATAGCCAACATCCCCCCTAGGCGTTGGAGTGTATCTCTCAAAGTGGAGCATGGGATTGGCGTGGACCACGACCCTCAACTTCTACTCTCTTTTTACCTTTATCTTTCTCTTATTGTCCTTTTTATTCCTCTTGTTATGTTATTCCAACATACCATGGCAGCTTTTCTGTTTAGTTAGTTCACAATCAATAGTTACCTTTTACCTAAGTAAATTCACCCAGAAGCTTTGCCTGATAGCTTATTGGGACTGGGTTATATGAGATCTACTATGGGATCCCGGGTGTTTGATCCCTCTGGGCCCTGGGCTCCCTGTATACCTAACGCTCTACGCATGGCTCAGTTTATATGCACTATATTGAACTATACAATGCTGATGGTTCTTCTGGAATGAATAATATTGCGTGGTACACTGCATGGATATTTTTTGTTGTTATTTTTGGTGGCGCTGGTTTGCTACCAGAAATTTCTTTATACTGTACCAGTTTATTAATATTGCCATGGTTTTGCTGATGTTTTATATTTTTTAAAGAAAACCTTGTTATAAAGAATCTTAAAAAAAACAAAAACACTTCAGGAGCACAAATTCCTAAGTTTTCTGGCAAACTCATCAATGATTCTGAACTATCCATGTTACAGGGCAAAATGTCAAATACATTCAGAGGACAGAGCTGAAGTTTTAGAAATGGTTCTACAACACACTGCATTTTATTCACATGAACAGACTGTACACCGGTTAACTGCACAGGAATATCTGCTGCAACAGACCCTGACTCCCTGACTTTAGTTTCACTGAACACAGAATCCTGCATAGCAGTCAAACTTGACTGCAATTCCAGAATGGCAGAAAAACAGGTGAGTATAGCTGCAACACCAAAAAGAGCCTCTGAGCTCCTGCTGGAGATTTTATACAAGGCACTATTGACTCATACAGAGTACAGGATGGAAAGTCAGTACTTTCTTTAGAGCAAGAAAGGGATTCACAAATGTCAGTTTGATTGGACAACATTGTTTCATTCATGGTACAGGGCAAGCTCACAGAAATATTTTCTGGACAAAACAAAGATTCCTTAGTATCAGATTCGCACAACCAAAGCTCTGTATCACCCTTAAACTCGGCCAGCAATGTCGAATCAGGGGAGTCAGAACGCAAAATTTGCGGATCCCACATCGCCTTCGGTTGTAGAGCTGAAGCTTCTAAAGAACAAGATTCCGAAATCTGTGGACCAAATTGTGGAATGTTAAGGACAGGAAAATTGGAACAATTTTCATCTGGCAGTGTGTTTTCACAGGTGTCAACAGAGTGAGGCGTAGGTTTCTTTGCAGAAGAAGTTGAGACAGAAACACGAGGAAATGTATTTGGCACATTAACATTATTCTTAAAGTTGCATTGTTTAGGAATTTTCCCCATAGCAAGTTCATAAATTGAAGATCTTAAAAATTTACTGGGGGAAAAAGATCTGTTTTTAATTGAGGAGGTAACCCATATATCGCTGGCAAAAATAACACATTCATTTTGATCATAATTTGCAGGAACACCTGAGATAAAGGCATCAGATCGCACAGATTAAAACTCCACACAAGCAGTTGCCATGGGAAACAGACTTTCAGAATTCACACATTCTGTTGCTTTGGGGAATGAAACACACTCAAAATTTACTTGCTTCACCTTAGGAAAATTGGAACAATCGCCCGCTGACAATGTGTTTTTACAAGAGTTAACTGATTGGTGTGTATGTAATTCAGACAACATCATTTGCCACACACAAATCACCGGATTCACCAAATGCTCCTCACACTCACCAGATTCAATCAAGGTGCGCATAGAGTCAATACAGGCATTTAAAAACACCTCATCCTTCACGAAATAAAAAGCACAAAACGACTTCCAATCAGTGTCAAACCCTTCAATCAGGGCCCTGATTTCCCAGGAGGCAAATGGAGGCTCCCACAAACTTATATCCCAAAAAAACTCATACGGATTGGGGTCAGGAACATATATACCTGATTATGGATGATCTGCAGAATCACCAATAATCCAAGTATAACTAACCTCTGGACACCTATATAGTGTGAGTGTTTGGTGCAACAGTAATGACTTTGAGTGGGACCACCCGAGGAGCAGGTGGTCCTTGGCAGTATGGGAAATACCTCCCTCTGGGAAGTGCAAAAACCTTCCAGCAGCCTGAGACATCCAAAGGGGTGGAGCCCCAGGCTGGATAGCAGGAAGGACCTGTGGCTGAGTGACACCTGGAAGGTGGGTGTCACAAGCAGGTCTGGAGACTAATCTCTCAATGGAGAGAGATAGCTCTCAAGGTCGGGCAAGCCAGGTCGGCAACACATGAGCAGACAAGGTACAGAGACAGAAGGCTGATTCGGTAACCAAGGGCAGGCAGGGTTGGCAACAGGTAATCAGATATGCGTAGGTACCGAATCAGAAAGCAGAGGTATAGTCGGAAATGCAATAGGTCATAACAGATATCAAACAATGCCTAGTCTTGGGTGTGAGGTCCGTGGTCTCAACACCCTGGAACTAGTCTGAAGTATAACGTGATGGTACACAGTATCCCTAGTCTTGGGTGTGAGGTTCGTGGTCTCAACACCCTGGAACTAGTCTGAAGTATAACACAATGATAACACAGAATCCCTAGTCTTGGGTGTGAGGTCCGTGGTCTCAACACCCTGGAACTAGTCTGAAGTATAACACAATGATAACACAGAATCCCTAGTCTTGGGTGTGAGGTCCGTGGTCTCGACACCCTGGAACTAGTCTGAAGTATAACACAAAGATAACACAGAAGTAATCTGGCTCAGTGTGAATTCCCAGGTCCTCCTGGTTCTAACACACTGTGGGATCTGACTATGGTCTGAGTGCTTTCACGTAAGTGTTCGCAACGGCAGACAACTTGAGACTGACCAGCAGTGACTATATATAGAGCGGCGCTCTCCGGCGCCACCCATCAGCGATCAACCAATAGTCACTTGCTCTGAGGTCAGCTGACCAACCTGGTCAGCTGATCCCTCCTCGTTTGTCATAAAGGTTCTGCCTCTCAGCGCGCGTGCGCATATTCCTCAACCTGTGTGAACTAACAGACCCAGCCACACCAGACTCACGCTACTGCGTGCAAACCGCCGCGCTGGACGCGGAATCAGCCGCCTTGCCGCCAGTACACACGGTGGCTTTTCCGCGATCTATTACAATCACATTCAGATCTGTTAGTAAATTCAGGCTGAAAAATTCCACCATATTTTACTGGAGCAAACTTTTCACTTGTAACAGCTACAGGAAGCGTCTCTTTCAGATGAGTATGTTGTTTAGACTTTTTTTTCTTTTTAATCTTTACAGCTTTAGATTGCTGCTGGCCAGATGAAAAATAACCTTTGGAACCTTCTCTAGCGATCTGAATAGTGTTGCAGGGAATTACTGGATCAACAGATTGAGCTACAGCCAGCAACTCATTGGAATATGGTAATGACTGAGCGGTGCTGCATGAACCAATTTGATCAGCAATTTGCACTGCAGGAAAAAACTCATTGCAATAGCGTGGCATAGGAATTTCAAGCTTACAAGAAAATAAATAAGCAAGAAATCTGCGAGGGTTATGTATCAGATTCCAATGTTTAGACCATTTATCAGCCCACACAAACAGATCCCCTTGGAGAAGATTGTAAGCAATCTGAGCACCCCAAGTGGAAATTTCAGTGGCCTGAAATTCAGGATTCGCCAGAAATCTCAAACACTCTGATATAAAATCATCTCTGGTTTCAGAGTTCAGCGTCTTAAATCTTTTAAAGACACAAGAACCATAATGAACAAAACCGTACAATTCAGATATTCCCTCTACACTGGGAATTTGGTATGGCTCGTCATAATGTAATGATCTGGGGTCGATTTCCACAGTCAGCGCACACCAAGTGCGCTGAAGCAGATGGGAATCCCCACAATCACAGAAGCAGAGTACCCAATATATGCAAATACATTTGTAGAGGGGAATTCCAACCAGCAGGTGGAGCTGTGGAGTACAGAGGAACAAGACCTCTGTACAACCACAGATGCCAGATTGAAATTGCATGACGTGAAGCAGCACTGGGCAATATAAACAAGGTAGCAACTCAATTAGAGATGTCGCGAACCTCTGATTTTTGGTTCGCGAACTTTTCCGCGGAAGGTTCGGTTCGCGGAAAAGTTCGTGAACCGCAATAGACTTTAATGGGGAGGTGAACTTTGAAAAATAGACAAAATTATGCTGGCCACAAAAGTGATGGAAAAGATGTTTCAAGGGGTCTAACACCTGGAGGGGGGCATGGCGGAGTGGGATACATGCCAAAAGTCCCGGGAAAAAATCTGGATGTGATGCAAAACAGCGTTTTAAAGGCAGAAATCACATTGAATGCTAAATTGCAGGCCTAACGTGCTTTCAAACATCTTGCATGTGTATACATCAATCAGGGAGTGTAATTAGAGTACTGCTTCACACTGACACACCAAACTCACTGTGTAACGCACCGCAAACAGCTGTTTGTGTAGTGACGGCCATGCTGGAGTACTGCGCAACATGGCGAGATTGCTCTTCCTCACTCAGTGATGTCAGGTAATGTGTGACTTCCTTCTCAACTTTCCATGGCATTGTTAAAAAGCTTACGTTTTTTTTTTTAAATTACATTTTCTACTTGCTGTGTACTTGTTCAGTACCGCTACAATGAGAATCCTGTGGAGGCGGGCAAGTCTGGCATTGTGACCCCGGGTAATGGCCGGGGAATGAGGGGTTTGAATCCGGTGTGGAGCCTGAGCAACGGCTACCACTACACATCCAAGGAGGGCAGCAGGCAGGCATGCACGCCCGCCCGCCCCGAGGTAGCGACCAAAAATAACAATACAGGAAGAGGACTTTCGAGGCCCTGCTGTGTATTTGAAATGAATGTACTTTAAATCCTTTAATGAGAACCAGTTATGGCGGGCAAAGATGACACCACATTCCATTCACGAGAATCATATGGAGGCGGGCAAGTCTGCCATTTGTGAGTGACCCCGGGTAATGGACGGGGAATGAGGGGTTTGAATCCGGTGTGGAGCCTGAGCAACGGCTACCACTGCACATCCAGGCAAGGAGGGCAGCAGGCAGGCAGGCTTGCACGCCCGCCCTGAGGTAGTGACCAAAAATAACAATACAGGACTCAGGAGGACCTTTTTTGCGGCCCTAATTGTCATGAATCAACTTTAAATCCTTTAACGGGAATCCGTTATGGAGGGCAAAGATGACACCACATTCCTTTCACGAGAATCATATGGAGGCGGGCAAGTCTGCCATTTGTGAGTGACCCCGGGTAATGGCCGGGGAATGAGGGGTTTGAATCCGGTGTGGAGCCTGATCAACGGCTACCACTGCACATCCAGGCAAGGAGGGCAACAGGCTGGCAGGCATGCACGCCCGCCCTGAGGTAGTGACCAAAAATAACAATACAGGACTCAGGAGGACCTTTTTTGCGGCCCTAATTGTCATGAATCAACTTTAAATCCTTTAACGGGAATCCGTTATGGAGGGCAAAGATTACACCACATTCCTTTCACGAGAATCATATGGAGGTGGGCAAGTCTGCCATTTGTGAGTGACCCCGGGTAATGGCCGGGGAATGAGGGATGGAATCCGGTGTGGAGCCTGAGCAACGGCTACCACTGCACATCCAAGGAGGGCAGCAGGCAGGCATTATGCAATACAGGACTTTGAGGCCCTAATTGTAATGAATGAACTTTAAATCCTTTTAACGGGAATCCGTTATGGAAGGCAAGTCTGCCATTGTCACCGCGGGGAATGAAGGTTGGATTCTGGCCCGAAGTGGGAGCCTGCTGAGACCCATGCTGTAGCTGCCCTGACCGTGCTTTGCAGACCA
This sequence comes from Hyperolius riggenbachi, assembly GCF_040937935.1. Lineage (NCBI taxonomy): Eukaryota > Metazoa > Chordata > Amphibia > Anura > Hyperoliidae > Hyperolius > Hyperolius riggenbachi. The sequence goes on from NC_090648.1 coordinate 391,254,605, forward strand.
GGCATCTGTGGTCAGATGGACCCTTGAGCCAGCGGAAGACAAACCAAGTCGAAAGCATTTGCGAAGAATGTTTTACGGAGGGCAAGTTTTTTTGCCCTTTTTTTAAATTGTTTGAAAATGATAGATGGTTGTATTTTTAAATTGTTTGAAACTTTAGATGGTTGTATTTTTAAATTGTTTGAAAGTTTAGATGGTTGTATTTTTAAATTGTTTAAAAGTGTATCCATTCAAGTGCAAGTTATGCACTGACTGCCAGGTATAATGTGCAGTCACAGATAGAGTTGAGCCGAAATTTTCGTAATTTCGCATTACTATAATTACGCATGCGAAATTTGCTATTACGATGCGAAATTACGGTAGCGTAATTGCCATTAAAATCGTAATTGAAAATACCGTAAGCGTAATTTTCAATGCGTAATTTCGCGTTTCGTTCATGCCGTAATTTCGCATTAAACGCTACCGTAATTTCGCGTTAAACCGTAACGCTCCGTATAATGTAAAAAAGCCGCCGACTTTAAGGGTTAATAGCAAAGCCCCCTTAAATGCCAAGAGCCTCAAATTTGGAGAATATATTAAGGAGATCAGAAGGAATAAGAGGAAACATTTTTTTTTCAAAAAGACCTTATAGTTTTTGAGAAAATCGATGTTAAAGTTTCAAAGTAAAAATGTATACATTTAAAAACCCGCCGACTTTAACGGTTAATAGCAAAGTTTAAAGTTTAAAGCTTAAAGTTTAGGAACACCAAATTCCCAGGGTATATTAAGGGGATCAGTGGGAATAAGAGGAAAACATTTTTTTTTCAAAAAGACCTTATAGTTTTTGAGAAAATCGATTTTTAAGTTTCAAGGGCGAAAATGTCTTTCAAATGCGGAAAATGTCAGTTTTTTTTGCACAAGTAACAATAGTGTATTATTTTCATAGATTCCCCCAAGTGGGAAGAGTTTTACTTACTTCGTTCTGAGTGTGGGAAATATAAAAAAACGACGTGGGGTCCCCCTCCCAGACCTCTTAAACCCCTTGTCCCCCATGCAGGCTGGGATAGCCAGAATGCGGAGCACCGGCCGCGTGAGGCTCCGCACCCTGACTATACCAGCCCGCATGGTCCATGGATTGGGGGGTCTCGGAAGGGGAGGGGCAGCCAAGCTTTTCCCTCCCCCTCCGAGCCCTTGTTCAAACCAAGGACAAGGGGCTCTTCTCCACCTCCGATGGGCGGTGGAGGTGGAGGCCGCGATTTCCTGGGGGGGGTTCATGGTGGAATCTGGGAGTCCCCTTTAAAAAGGGGTCCCCCAGATGCCCACCCCTCCTCCCAGGAGAAATGAGTATAGTGGTACTTGTACCCCTTACCCATTTCCTTTAACCCCCTTGGCGGTATGAAAAATACCGCCAGGGGGAAGCGCAGCAGTTTTTAAAAAAAAAAAAAAAAATTAATCATGTAGCGAGCCGAGGGCTCGCTACATGATAGCCGCTGCTCAGCGGCATCCCCCCGCCCGATTCGATCGCCTTCGGCGATAGGCGATCAGGAAATCCCGTTCTGATTTGAAGGAACCCCATTGGTCTGCTAAGGACCAATGGGGCTCCTTGGAGCCCAAATTCAAAGATGCTTAGAGAGCTCTGAGCTATATAGCTCAGAGCTCTGTCGGGTCTGTGCAGCGCAGACGCGTATGCGGCGGCTGAGCGGCGAGTGACGTCGGGTGCGGCGTAGTTACAATGTAACAAAGTTGTTACATTGTAATAACTTTGTTACATTGTAACTGATAGAACATTTCCGAGGCTATTTCGAGGGATCATTTATTTAAAGGGACAGGTAAGTATTAATGGTTAATTAAGAATATTAAAGGACTTTTTTCGTGGTTATGTTTTTTGTTCAATTAAAATACTTTTTCTAAGTGTTTGTGTGTTTATTTACTTTTAACTCTTAAAGGAAATGGGTAAGGGGTACAAGTACCTCTATACTCATTTCTCCTGGGAGGGGGGGTGGGCATCTGGGGGACCCCTTTTTAAAGGGGACTCCCAGATTCCACCATGAACCCCCCTCAGGAAATCGCGGCCTCCACCTCCACCGCCCATCGGAGGTGGAGAAGAGCCCCTTGTCCTTGGATTGGACAAGGGCTCGGAGGGGGAGGGGAAAGCTTGGCTGCCCCTCCCGAGACCCCCCAATCCATGGACCATGCAGGCTGGTATAGTCAGGGTGCGGAGCCCCACGCGGCCGGTGCTCCGCATTCTGGCTATCCCAGTCTTCATGGGGACAAGGGGTTAAAGAGGTCTGGGAAGGGGGACCCCACGTCGTTTTTTTTTTATATTTCCCACACTCAGAATGAAGTAAGTAAAACTCTTCCCACTTGGGGGAATCTATGAAAATAATACACTATTGTTACCTGTGCAAAAAAACTGACATTTTCCGCATTTAAAAGACATTTTTGCCCTTGAAACTTAAAAATCGATTTTCTCAAAAACTATAAGGTCTTTTTGAAAAAAAAATGTTTCCTCTTATTCCCACTGATCCCCTGAATATACCCTAGGAATTTGGTGTTCCTAAACTTTAAGCAGGCTTTGCTATTAACCGTTAAAGTCGGCGGGTTTTTAAATGTATACATTTTTACTTTGAAACTTTAACATCGATTTTCTCAAAAACTATAAGGTCTTTTTGAAAAAAAAAAATTCCTCTTATTCCTTCTGATCTCCTTAATATATTCTCCAAATTTGAGGCTCTTGGCATTTAAGGGGGCTTTGCTATTAACCCTTAAAGTGGGCAGCTTTTTTATATTATACGGAGCGTTACGGTTTAACGCGAAATTACTGTAGCGTTTAATGCGAAATTACGGCATGAACAAATACCCATTGTAATGCGAAAATTACGCGAAAATTACGCTTACGCGAAATTTCGCAAAATCCTTCTTTACGATTATGTACTTACGGCCATAATCGTAATTACACTAATTACGCGAAATTTCGCGAAATCGTAATTACGTCATTACGCTCATCTCTAGTCACAGATGCAGTGAAAGGTATGCAGTGACTGCAAACAGCCGTTTGTGTAGTGACAGCCGTGCTGGACTGGTGCGCACCATGACGAGAGTGCAGGTGATGTTGGCTTTTCAGCCCATATGCTCGCCCGGCTGATGTAGCTGAATGACAGAACAGTGACTGTCCAGCTGATCAAATTTGGTCTGACCACAATGAAGCAACGACCTTATTATCTTTTGTGTGCCACCCCCACACGAGACACTCAAATAGCCGGCGGTCATTGCTTCATTGTGATGCGCAAGCCCCTTCACCGCGGCAAGGTAATGATCACGAAGGGGGATGGGCACATGTACACGCACCAGAAAAATTTGTGTAGCGGCCGCTGCTAGCAGCGGCCTTAAAAATTCAGGAATCTGCCTAGAGTCCTGGACCCTGTTGGTGGTGGCGGAGAAGGCAGTCAAGCAGCCTGCAGGCAGAGATGCTGTGTGTGGGGACTGACTTAGTCTTCGGTAGTGCAGTAGCCCTCCGTGATCCATTCCTCATTCATTTTGATAAAGGTCAGGTACTGAACACTGTCGTGACTTAGGTAGTAGGATGCAGTGAGCTGGGTTCACTGAACAGTAAAGGTACTAGGATGCAGTGAGGTGGGTTCACTCAACACAACAGGTAGTAGGATGCAGTGAGCTGGGTTCACTCAACACAACAGGTAGTAGGATGCAGTGAGGTGGGTTCACTCAACACAACAGGTAGTAGGATGCAGTGAGCTGGGTTCACTGAACAGTAAAGGTACTTGGATGCAGTGAGGTGGGTTCACTTAACACAACAGGTAGTAGGATGCAGTGAGCTGGGTTCACTGAACAGTAAAGGTACTTGGATGCAGTGAGGTGGGTTCACTCAACACAACAGGTAGTAGGATGCAGTGAGCTGGGTTCACTGAACAGTAAAGGTACTAGGATGCAGTGAGGTAGGTTCACTCATCACAACAGGTAGTAGGATGCAGTGAGCTGGGTTCACTCAACACAACAGGTAGTAGGATGCAGTGAGCTGGGTTCACTCAACACAAAGCTAGGTATATGCAGTGATGACGAGGTGGGTTAAGTCAACACAACAGGTAGTAGGTATATGCAGTGAGCTGGGTTCACTCAACACAACAGGTACTAGGTATATGCAGTGAGCTGGGATCACTCAACACAACAGGTAGTAGGTATATGCAGTGAGCTGGGTTTACTCAACACAACAGGTAGTTATGTGCAGTGATGAGGTGGGTTAAGTAAACACAACAGGTAGTAGGTATATGCAGTGAGCTGGGTTCACTCAACACAACAGGTAGTAGGTATATGCAGTGAGCTGGGTTCACTCAACACAACAGGTAGTTATGTGCAGTGATGAGGTGGGTTAAGTAAACACAACAGTTAGTAGGTATATGCAGTGAGCTGGGTTCACTCAACACAACAGGTAGTAGGTATATGCAGTGAGCTGGGTTCACTCAACACAACAGGTAGTAGGTATATGCAGTGAGCTGGGTTCACTCAACACAACAGGTAGTTATGTGCAGTGATGAGGTGGGTTAAGTAAACACAACTAGAGTTGGGCCGAACCTCCGATTTTAGGTTCGCGAACCGGGTTCGCGAACTTCCGCGGAAGGTTCGGTTCGCGTTAAAGTTAGCGAACCGCAATAGACTTCAATGGGGATGCGAACTTTGAAAAAATAAAAAAATTATACTGGCCACAAAACTGATGGAAAAGATGTTTCAAGGGTTCTAACACCTGGAGGGGGGCATGGCGGAGTGGGATACATGCCAAAAAACCCGGGGAAAAATCTGGATTTGACGCAAAGCAGCGTTTTAAGGGCAGAAATCACATTGAATGCTAAATGACAGGCCTAAAGTGCTTTAAAACATCTTGCATGTGTATACATCAATCAGGTAGTGTAATTAAGGTACTGCTTCACACTGACACACCAAACTCACCGTGTAACGCACCGCAAACAGCTGTTTGTGTAGTGAAGGCCGTGCTGGACTGGTGCGCACCATGGCGAGAGTGCAGGTTTTGGTGGCTTTACAGCCCATATGGTCGCCTGGCTGATGTAGAAACAGTGACTGTCCAGCTGATCAAATTTGGTCTGACCACAATGAAGCAACGACCTTATTATCTTTTGTGTGCCCCCCGAGACACTCATCTAGGCGCCGGTCATTGCTTCATTGTGATACGCAAGCCCCTTCACCACGTCAAGGTAATGATCATGAAGGGGAATGGGCGCATGTACATGCCTTTTCTTTTGTTGTTGCAGCTGCCCGAAGTGCAGCCAGAAAAATTAGGCAGTCATGTACACGCACCAGAAAAATTATTACAGCGGCCGCTGCTAGCAGCGGCCTAAAAAATTCAGCAATCCGCCTGGAGTCCCGGACCCTGTTGGTGGTGGTGGAGAAGGTAGTCAAGCGGCCTGCAGGCAGACATGCTGTGTGGAGGGACTGGGAGCGACTTAGTCTTCTTGGGGCAGGCCAGGCAGCCAGTCACACGGCGTGCAGGCAGAGATGCTGTGTGTGCGGGGACTTACTTAGTCTTGGGGCGGGCAGCAGCCCTCCGGGATCCATGCCTCATTCATTTTGATAAAGGTGAGGTACTTAACACTTTTGTGACTTAGGCGACTTCTCTTCTCAGTGACAATGCCTCCAGCTGCGCTGAAGGTCCTTTCTGACAGGACACTTGCAGCAGGGCAGGAGAGAAGTTGGATGGCAAATTGGGACAGCTCTGGCCACAGGTCAAGCCTGCGCACCCAGTAGTTCAAGGGTTCCTCATCGCTGTTCACAGCAGTGTCTACATCCACACTTAAGGCCAGGTAGTTGGCTACCTGCCGTTCCAGGCGTTGGTGGAGGGTGGATCCGGAAGGGCTACGGCGAGGCGTTGGACTAAAGAACGTCCGCATGTCCGACATCACCATGAGATCGCTGGAGCATCCTGTCTTTGACTGCGTGGACACGGGAGGAGGATTAGTGGCAGTGGTACCTTGCTGGCGTTGTGCTGTCACATCACCCTTAAAGGCATTGTAAAGCATAGTTGACAGCTGGTTCTGCATGTGCTGCATCCGTTCCACCTTCCGGTGAGTTGGTAACAGGTCCGCCACTTTGTGCCTGTACCGAGGGTCTAGTAGTGTGGCCACCCAGTACAGCTCATTCCCCTTGAGGTTTTTTATACGGGGGTCCCTCAACAGGCAGGACAGCATAAAAGACGACATCTGCACAAAGTCGGATCCAGTACCCTCCATCTCCTCTTGCTCTTCCTCAGTGACGTCACGTAAGTCAACCTCCTCCCCCCAGCCGCGAACAATACCACGGGAAGGTTGAGCAGCACAAGCCCCCTGCGACGCCTGCTGCGGGTGTTCTCCTGCCGCCGTCCCCTCCTCCTCCCCCAAAGAAACACCTTGCTCATCATCCTCTGAGTCTGACTCGTCTTCTGCACACGACTTCTCTTCTTCCTCCTCCTCCCCCCTCTGTGCTGCCGCAGGTGTTGAGGAAACAGCTGGGTCTGATGAAAATTGGTCCCATGCCTGTTCCTGCCGTAACGGTTCCTGGACACGCTCATTCACAGCTTCATCCGCCACTCTACGCACAGCACGCTCCAAGAAGTAAGCGTAGGGAATTAAGTCGCTGATGGTGCCCTCACTGCGGCTCACCAGGTTGGTCACCTCCTCAAACGGCCGCATGAGCCTGCATGCATTTTCCATCAGTGTCCAGTTGTCGGGCCAGAACATCCCCATCTTCCCAGACTGTTTCATTCTACTGTAGTTGTAGAGGTAGTGGGTGACGGCTTTCTTCTGTTCTAGCAGGCGGGAGAACATGAGCAGGGTCGAATTCCAGCGAGTCGGGCTATCGCAAATGAGGCGTCTCACCGGCATGTTGTTTTTCCGCTGAATTTCCGCAAAGCGTGCCATGGCTGTGTAAGACCGCCTCAAATGCCCACAGACCTTCCTGGCCTGCTTCAGGACATCCGCTAAGCCAGGGTACTTTGCCACAAATCTTGGAACAACTAGATTCATGACATGTGCCATGCAGGGTATGTGTGTCAGCTTCCCCATATGCAAAGCGGCAAGCAGATTGCTGCCGTTGTCGCACACCACGTTGCCTATCTCCAGGTGGTGCGGAGTCAGCCACTCATCCACCTGTTTCTTAAGAGCAGCCAGGAGAGCTGCTCCAGTGTGACTCTCCGCTTTGAGACAAGACATGTCTAAGATGGCGTTACACCGTCGTACCTGGCATGCAGCATAGGCCCTGCGGAGCTGGGGCTGTGTAGCTGGAGAGGAGAACTGCCACTCAGCCAAGGAGGAGGAGGACAGCGAAGAGCATGTAGCAGGAGGAGAGGAGGTGGCAGGAGGCCTGCCTGCAAGCCGTGGAGGTGTCACAATTTGGTCCGCTGCGACCTGCTTGCCATCGTTCACCACCAGGTTCACCCAATGGGCTGTGTACGTAATGTAGCGGCCCTGCCCGTGCTTGGCAGACCAGGCATCCGTGGTCAGGTGTACCCTTGACCCAACGCTCTTCGCAAGAGATGACACCACTTGCCTCTCAACTTCACGGTGCAGTTGGGGTATGGCATTTCTCGAAAAATAAGTGCGGCTTGGCATCTTCCACTGCGGTGTTCCGATGGCCACAAATTTACGGAAGGCCTCAGAGTCCACCAGCCGGTATGGTAACAGCTGGCGAGCTAACAGTTCCGCCAGGCCAGCTGTCAGACGCCGGGCAAGGGGGTGACTGGCCGAAATTGGCTTCTTCCGCTCAAACATTTCCTTCACGGACACCTGACTGCTGCTGTGGGCAGAGGAGCAGAAACCGCTCAAGGGCAGAGGCGGAGTGGAGGAGGGTGCCTGTGAAGGTGGAAGGGAGAAAGCGGCAGAAGCAGATGATGCACCTGAAGAGGAGAAGGAGGGTGACTTTTCTTTTGTGTGCTGCTGCTGCTGCTTTTGCTCAGGTGGCCATCCCATTGCTGTTTGTGCCTTTTCTCCAGGTGCCTTCGTAAGGCACTTGTCCCTACGTGAGTGTCGGCCTTTCCACGGCTCAATTTTTGTTGGCAAAGCGATCAGATGGCTTTGGTCCGATCTGAGGCACACACATTAAAAAATTTCCACACCGCTGAGCCACCCTGGGATGTGGGCACTATGGGGACCTCAGCAGCTGATGCTGAAGGGCAAGTTGGCTGGCTGTACATAGGTGGCGATACATGTTGCCGGACACTGCCACCAGCTGTTTCTGACAAAGAGCTGCCCCAGCTTCTTTCAGCAACTTCTCTCCTCCTACTACTCTCTGACTCCCCCTCTGAACTGTCCCCATCTTCATCTCCTCTATTGGGAACATACAGAGGATCATCATCGTAATCATCCTGCCCAGCTTCGCTTGCCTCAGAAAAATCCAAACATGCACCATCAGTAGGTCCTTCATCCTCCTTACACGTTACATCCATAGTGTTGCCGCGTAACTCAGACATATGAGCTGGTGAAAATTCATCTGGCTGTAACAACAATGGCTGTGCATCAGTGATTTCAACACTAAATAATTCTTGCGAAGTGTCAAATGCAGCGGAAGTGGTGCTAGTAGTAGCGCTGGTGGCTGAGCAAGATGAGGTGTTCTGTGTCGCTAAATACTCAACCACGTCCTGACAATCTTGGGAGGTGATGGGACGTGCCTTCTTCCGAGCACTGTACTGTGGGCCAGGTCCACACGAAATTACATTTACACGACCTCGAGCAGACCTGCCGGGTGGCCTTCCTCTGGCTCTGGCACTACCTCTTCCTCTACCTGTTTTGTCCATATCGGGTATGCACGGAGTGGTATATCACACTGCGTGCACTCACGTAGGTAGGTGGGTTCACTTAACTGCACAGGTATGCGCACTGATGCGGTGAGTTCACTGAACAGAACAGGTATACAGTGGCGGGTTCACAGAACAGGTATGCAGTGGCAGGTTCACTGAACAGAACAGGTATAATAATAATAATAATTCCTTTTTTTGTATAGTGTCTTTCTCCTGTCGGACTCAAAGCGCTTGCGAGGCAGCCACTAGAGCGCACTCAGTAGGCAGTAGCAGTGTTAGGGAGTCTTGCCCAATGAACTCCTTACTGAATAGGTGCTGGCTTACTGAGTAGGAAGAGCCAGGTATGCAGTGGCGGGTTCACTGAACAGTACAGGTATACAGTGGCGGGTTCACTGAACACAACAGGTATGCAGTGGCGGGTTCACTGAACAGTACAGGTATACAGTGGCGGGTTCACTGAACACAACAGGTATGCAGTGGCGGGTTCACTAAACAGGTATACAGTGGCGGGTCCACTGAACAGAACAGGTATGCAGTGGCGGGTTCACTGAACACAACAGGTATGCAGTGGTGGGTTCACTGAACAGGTATGCAGTGGTGGGTTCACAGAACAGGTATGCAGTGGTGGGTTCACAGAACAGGTATGCAGTGGTGGGTTCACAGAACAGGTATGCAGTGGTGGGTTCACAGAACAGGTATGCAGTGGTGGGTTCACAGAACAGGTATGCAGTGGTGGGTTCACAGCACAGGTATGCAGTGGCAGGTTCACTGAACAGGTATGCAGTGATGGGTTCACAGCACAGGTATGCAGTGGCAGGTTCACTGAACAGGTATTCAGTGATGGGTTCACAGCACAGGTATGCAGTGGTGGGTTCACAGAACAGGTATGCAGTGGTGGGTTCACAGCACAGGTATGCAGTGGCGGGTTCACTGAACAGTACAGGTATACAGTGGCAGGTTCACTGAACACAACAGGTATGCAGTGGCGGGTTCACTGAACACAACAGGTATGCAGTGGCGGGTTCACTAAACAGGTATACAGTGGCGGGTCCACTGAACAGAACAGGTATGCAGTGGCGGGTTCACTGAACAGGTATGCAGTGGTGGGTTCACAGCACAGGTATGCAGTGGTGGGTTCACAGAACAGGTATGCAGTGGTGGGTTCACAGCACAGGTATGCAGTGGCGGGTTCACTGAACAGTACAGGTATACAGTGGCAGGTTCACTGAACACAACAGGTATGCAGTGGCGGGTTCACTGAACACAACAGGTATGCAGTGGCGGGTTCACAGAACAGGTATACAGTGGCGGGTCCACTGAACAGAACAGGTATGCAGTGGCGGGTTCACTGAACACAACAGGTATGCAGTGGTGGGTTCACTGAACAGGTATGCAGTGGTGGGTTCACAGAACAGGTATGCAGTGGTGGGTTTACAGAACAGGTATGCAGTGGTGGGTTCACAGAACAGGTATGCAGTGGTGGGTTCACAGCACAGGTATGCAGTGGTGGGTTCACAGAACAGGTATGCAGTGGTGGGTTCACAGTACAGGTATGCAGTGGCAGGTTCACTGAACAGGTATGCAGTGATGGGTTCACAGAACAGGTTTGCAGTGGTGGGTTCACAGAACAGGTATGCAGTGATGGGTTCACAGCACAGGTATGCAGTGGTGGGTTCACAGAACAGGTATGCAGTGGTGGGTTCACAGCACAGGTATGCAGTGGCAGGTTCACTGAACAGGTATGCAGTGATGGGTTCACAGAACAGGTATGCAGTGGTGGGTTCACAGTACAGGTATGAAGTGGTGGGTTCACAGAACAGGTATGCAGCCAGCCAGGAACAAGTTAAGCCTAACTAATCTTTCCCTGAGAGACAGTCTGCAGCAGCTCGCCCTACTCTCACTAACGCAGGCAGCACACGAGTGACCGTAATGGCCGCCGCTGCCTGCCTTATATAAGGGGGGGTGGGGCTCCAGGGGCTAGTGTAGCCTAATTGGCTACACTGGGCCTGCTGACTGTGATGTAGAGGGTCAAAGTTGACCCTCAAGGTGCATTATGGGGCAAACCGAACTTCCGCAAAGGTTCGCCAGCGGGACGCGAACGCGAACCACCGAAGTTTGCGTGGAACCGTTCGCCGGCGAACCGTTCGGCCCATCTCTAAACACAACATGTAGTTATGTGCAGTGATGAGGTGGGTTAAGTAAACACAACAGGTAGTAGTAGGTTGCAGTGAGCTGGGTTCACTCAACACAAAGCTAGGTATATACAGTGATGAGGTGGGTTAAGTAAACACAACAGGTACTGGGTATATGCAGTACTGGGTAGTACAATGTGCAGCTCCCTGTATCACACACACAGGTAGTCAGTCACTGAATGTGCTGGGCTGCTGGCAGTGGCACACACACTATCAATTAGCAAGGCTGTGCATGCAACAAAAGTGTCAGTTTGACACACAGTAAAAAAATAAATAAATACAGGAGGAGCTCTGAAAAGAGCTATTGAGGGGTGCTTTAAAAGCAATAATAATAAGCCAGGAGAAAGCTAAGCAGCCAAGAACCTAACTAATCTGTCCCTAGAAGAACAAGTCTGCAGCAGCTGTCCCTAGTCTGTCTCAGCAGGCACACGAGTGAGGCTAATGGCCGCCGCAGCCTGCCTTATATAAGGGGGGGGTGGGGCTCCAGGGCTTAGTGTAGCCTGAATGGCTACAATGTGCCTGCTGACTGTGATGCAGAGGGTCAAAGTTGACCCTCATAGTGCATTATGGGGCGAATAGAACTTCCGGAAAAGTTCGCCTGGCGCAGGCGAACGCGAACCCCCAAAGTTCGCCTGGAACCGTTTGCTACACCTCTAAACTCAATAGAGAGCAAGAACAGAGACAGACTATATGAATGTCTACCAATCTAGTCACCACCCGGCGATGATAGACATATAACAACCGAACAGACCAGAGTGAGAAAGCCAATCGCAAGAGAGGTGATTGCTATCAGAAACACAACGCTGAGCAAAGATAGAGCATGAATTGAGTAAAGGAAGACACAGCAAATAACTCCAATCCGAACGCCAAGGAAAATAACAAATGAACTAACTAAACGCGGTCACCGCACATTATGCGCAACAGTGACAAGCGCGTTAATAGCACAGTCACCGCACGAGAAGCACAACAGTGACAAACATACCAACTCTAACTAACGAATGAACAGGGAAAACAAAGACAAACAGATAGCGGGAACGCTTGCTAATCGGTTGCCTAACACCAGACAACAGCAACCGTTCGTTCCAGACAAAACAGACTGATGGAGTAACCAGTAGCAACCAGTGCCAAGGTTATACTCCAAGACACAGACAAGGGAGATCCACCACCTCTAGGGCGAATGCGATCAAGGAACAGGACTGAACGATTCACTATCAGCCACCACTGGAGATAGTGCAATCGCAAGGACAGGACAAGACAAGACTAGGCAGTACAAATAATACACAAAACTGACTGCACTAGTAGGAGTGCAAAATGCACTCCCCAAGAATTAACTACACTAGGATATTTTAGCAACAAGATACAAAGAGGCTGAGGCTCTAAGGTCAGTCTTACAAAACAGAACCTATGACGAGCCAGGAATTCTGGGAGGAAGTGACATTTATACTGAAAACCTTCAAGGGAAGCAGAAATGAAAATTGCAAGATAAGTGGATGCAAATCAGTCACCACAGCAGCAAGCCTCCCGAATCTTGCAAGCTGACAAAAAGGCCTCTTTTCCCTGGACTGAACTATGCAGCCTGCATAGGAAACCAACAAACTGTCCAGAGAATCAAGGCCAGCAGAGCGGATTCTGACACCTGGTTTCTGAAGAGTCGCTACTATTGTTGCTAGCTTGACAGAATAGAGTGTGTTTAACCGTTTTATTTGCAGGTCTAGAATCAGCCAGTCAGTGGACTCCTCTGTCCCATGGTAACAGAGGTGGTGGCAGTTATACCCTGAAATAGTGTGTAAATTGTATTACCGTAACTCACAGGCTCCCTTCTAGTCAGTCTGCTGCCAAACTTCCAGTAGTTTCTGCGCACCGATTGCGACCATAGCTTGCATGGTCTGTGTGCTGAAACCGATTGGAAGGCATTTTGCGGTCCGGCCACTAGGGGCACTGTGACAGTGTTTGGCAGCGTTTGAGATCTGTGTTGTGCTGAAAGTATCTAAGACAGCACTATCAAATTAGCCCTATCGAGAAAAACAAACTAATTCGTTGGTAGTAGCTGAATGCAATATATATTTTTTTATATATACAGAGAGACTGTGTAGCCAGTACCCCTCCCCTTTATTTTATTTGGCATGGAAATGTCCGGGAACTACAGGGTCATGTGCATAGCACACCTGCAAAATCTTTCTGAAGCGAGAGGCATTGACATCCGCCGCAAGAAACAACAGGACCTGATAACAGACTTGTACAGATGGGATAGCTAGCAACTGCAGGAGCTGGATGTGTCCGCTGAGGTGGATGGCCAGCCCATCTGACTTAATTCGAGGGGAACCAGAGACTGAAGAGCCTGAGCGTACAGAGGTTGAGCATCCTGCGGGCCCTGCTGCAACAATTACGCAAGAGACTGTCAGTGTGAACCCCGATCTCAGAGTTTCTCCGAGTACTCGCCTGGAACCGGCCAGTACTGGACTGTCCATTTGTGCTGATCCGCTAATGGAGCAGGCATTATAAAAGCTGATGGACACTGACCTGGAAAAGTACCTGCAGTACATGGCGGAACGCCAGGCTGCTGCAGAAGCGCGTGAGGAGTGCCAAGCTACAGAACAGAAGCACCAATGACAGCATGAACTGAGCATGGCAAAGGTTCAACAGGCCAGCCGGAGTTCACCGCCCAGCCTCCCTGCTGAGAGAGCCACGTGAGTGCAAAATTTTAATTTGCTACGATTAAAAAAGACACTGACATTGACTTGTTTTTGTGGTCTTTTGAAAAAGCATGCCGTCAGTATCGGCTGTCCCAAGAACAGTGGGCCAGACATCTGACACCTTTGTTGCTCTACAAAGTGCTTGATGCTTTTTTGATTATGCTGCTATAAAAGACGCTATCATTACTAAATACCAGCTGATGTCAGAAACCTATCGCAAGAAGTTCAGGTCCTGGCAGAAAAAAATCTACTGACTCTTATCGAGATGTGGTCAGCAGCTTACTCACCACACTCCGCCAGTAGACTCTAGGCCTCACCAAAGGGTCTTATGATGTTCTGGAGGACTTGATAGTCCTAGAACCGTTTCTGAACATTTGCCCTGCTGATGTACGGCAGTTTGTGCTGGAGCGCAAGCCTGTGTCAGCGACTGTCGCTGCAGACCTCGCTGAAACCTTTGTGACTACCCGGTGTGATGATTTGCTCAGCTGCCTGTGCAGGCAGGCAGCTTTTTGACCATTGTGTAGGTTTGCATGCTGCAGGACTCTGGAAAGAAGAGCTTCTGTCAGTTTTGCAGCTTGTGCTTGCAGAGGAATTTGCATACTTTGTCATGCAAATTGCCTGGCCACATTCATTGGAGGCGTGTACTATAAGTACTATGTGTGTCCCACAATGCTTTGCTGTTCATAAGGAGTCTTCCTGTGAAACACTCTGGAGAGTGTCAGCCATGCTCTTGGTTTGAAGATCAGCTTAGAGTAATTCCTGGAAACTGTGCTAGACAGATTCCCTAAGTACAGTTAGGATTGCTTATCTGTTTGTTTGTTCTGTTGCTATTGTCCTGTCCCAGCGGTGGTCGACAGGAAATGGTTCTGATCTCTGTTCTTGGAGTATAGCTGGTGCAGCGGTTGTTACCAGCTATCTCTTCTGTTCTGTCTCCTGGGATCGCGCTAGCCACTTTTTCGCTAGCGCTGTGGATCCTTCTGTTCTGTCTCCTGGGATCGCGCTAGCCACTTTTCGCTAGCGCTGTGGATCCTTCTGTTCTGTCTCCTGGGATCGCGCTAGCCACTTTTCGCTAGCGCTGTGGATCCTTCTGTTCTGTCTCCTGGGATCGCGCTAGCCACTTTCCGCTAGTGCTGTGGATCCTTCTGTTCTGCTACTCTGTACCTGGATCACGCTAGCCACTTCCGCTAGTGCTGTGGATCCTATCTCTCGCTTGTCCCTGTTTTCGTGTGTCTGTCTTGTCTGCTACGACCGCTTGCTGGAGGCTCGGTGAGGTAACCGTTAAGCAAGCGTTCGCGTCCTCTGTTTCATGTTTGTCTGTCGATGGTTAGTTAGGCATGCTTGTCTCTATTGTGCTTATCACGTGGTGACCGCGCATAACCGCGTGCACTGTTGCGAATGAGTGCGGTGTTCGCGGTTAGCTAGCGTTTGTTGTTTTCCGTATCTCCTCATTGTATTATTTGCTGTGCCTTTGCTACTCTCGTGCTCCGCCTTGCTGTAGCCTTGTGTCACGTCTGGCGATCGCACCTCTCGCGATCGCGTTCCTATCGTTCATATCTGCTGTTGTGTGTGCACTGTCGCGAGGTGGCGACTAGGTTGACGCACACACATACAAACCTGTCACTTTGCTCGTTCTCATTCGCAATCGCTTCTCTTGCGATTGCGTTCTGCACTTCGTACAATTCCTGTCTGGCATTTGTGGAGGTACAGAGGATAGGTTCCTCTGCACTCCCCAGCGCCATCTGCCGACAGGAATTTTCCTCTACGGGTGCGTAGCACCTTTTGCTGGGTTCCTGCAAATATACGCTTGTGGAGGATTTCCGCCGTAACAGCGCACGCGTTGTGCGCTGATCACGGAGAAAGTTCCGCAATCGTTACACCCGGGTGCCTGACACATGTAGGACTGCACCATCTAGCTGGAGAGGAGGTCTTTCCAATACCCTGGCAGACTCTCCTACCCCTGTGAGTGGCTGGATGGTGTAATGGCTAAGGCCTCTGACATAGGAGACCAGGGTTCGAATATTGGCTCTGCCTGTTCAGTAAGCCAGCACCTATTCAGTAGTAGACCTTAGGCAAGTCTCCCTAACACTGCTACTGCCTATAGAGCGCGTCCTAGTGGCTGCAGCTCTGGTGCTTTGAGTCCGCCAGGAGAAAAGCACGATATAAATGTTATTTGTCTTGTCTTGTGAGCTGCCCGCCACTAGTGATGTTGCGAACCTCTGATTTTCGGTTCGGTTCGCAGAAAAGTTTGCGAACCGCAATAGACTTTAATGGGGAGGCGAACTTCAAAATTTAGAAAAATTTCTACCGGCAGGAAAAATGATAGAAAACATGTTTCAAGGGATCTAGTAACTGGAGGAAGACATGATTGAGTGAAATACACATCAAAAGTCCCAGGAAAAAAATCTAGATTTCACATAAACCCCTATTTTAAGGTCACAAATCTCATTCAATGTTCAATTACAGGCCTACACTACTTTACAACATCAGGCAGTGTAGCCCTCACTCCTCCCTTCCGGAGGGAGAAGGGTCTCATCTTCCAGGGAATTGTAGAATTTCAAAAGCCAGCTTACATACCTTGGCCGGGAATTGAACCCAGGTCTTGGCCAGGAATTGAACCCAGGTCTCGGCCAGGAATTGAACC